>NW_024426341.1:0-42802 GCF_017311325.1 Ursus maritimus | reverse complement strand
TCTTTCCTTTATACCGGCTTTGTCTTCATTGCACCTGCAACCTTCTGATATTCTGTCTGATCTTTTATTTGCTTATCTTCTCCATCACTGAATGTGTAGACTTTTGCTTCTTGACACCAATACTCGTTGCCTGGAGGTTAGTCAGTACTCAAGTTTATTCCTCAAATATGTGACAGAATTTCTCATTGAAAGTATAGAATACATGAGTACTTGGGGAAAAGGCCATGTGTGGGATGCACATTCCTATTCAGAGCTGGCATGGGGGTCATCCAAAAAGGGGACAAGTTCTATACAAAAACTATGAATATTTACTTTTGAATATAAAATACAAATTGTGTAATTTCAATTATATTTATAATCTTCATTAGTGGAAAAAAATGTCATGTTATTTTTTTGTTCCCTGGTAGTCACCTTAACCACATAGAACCAGGCAATGATTCAGAAATTTCAGAGTTTCTTCTTCTGGGATTTTCAGAGAAACCAGAATTGCAGCCCCTTATATTTGGGGTTTTCCTCTCCATGTACCTGATTACTGTGTTCGGAAACCTGCTCATCATCATGGCCGTCAGCTTTGACTCCCACCTCCACACCCCCATGTACTTCTTCCTCGCCAACCTGTCCTTTGTAGACATCTGCTTCACCTCCACCACCATCCCCAAGATGCTGCTGAACATCCAGACTCAGAGCAAATTCATAACCTATGCAGGATGCATCACTCAAATATACTTTTTTGTACTCTTTGCTGGATTGGATGATTTTCTCCTGACTGTGATGGCCTATGACCAATTTGTGGCCATCTGTCACCCCCTGCACTACATGGTCATCATGAACCCCCAGCTCTGTGCACTGCTGGTTCTGGTGGTCTGGGTGATGGGTGCCCTGAATTCCTTATTACAAAGTTTAATGGTTTTGTGGCTGTCCTTCTGCAGAGAAGCGGAAATCTCCGCTTTTTCTGTGAAATCAATCAGGTGGTTCGACTTGCCTGTTCTGACACCTTTCTTAATGACATGGTGATGTATATTGCAACCATGCTGCTGGCTGGCAGTCCCCTCACTGGGATCCTTTACTCTTATTGCAAGATAGGTTCCTCCATACTTAGGATCTCATCAGCTCAGGGCAAGTATAAAGCATTTTCCACCTGTGCATCTCACCTCTCACTTGTCTCCTTATTCTATTGTACGAGCCTAGGAGTGTACCTGAGCTCTGCTGCACCCCAGAGCTCCCACGCAAGTGCAGTGGCCTCGGTGATGTACACGGTGGTCACGCCCATGCTGAACCCCTTCATCTACAGCCTGAGGAACAGAGACATAAGGAGGGCTCTGAAAAAAATCATTGGGGTTCCAGTGTTGTAAGAGCATATCGTCCTGGGGCTGAAGAATTGCCCACGACTGCAGGGCTCACAGCCTGAAAGCCAGGAACTGCTATTCTTTGATCAGCCTGTGAAAGTTGAAACTGCTCCTTCTTTATAACTTGTGGAATTTCCATTTGTTTGAATTTAATTTCTCCATACATTGAAGTCACTCACTTTATTATTGTAATTAAGTTCAAGTGTTCAATGATTCATTAATTGTGTAGAACACCCTGTCCTCATCAGATCATGTGCCCTTCTTACTCTATTAAGTTTCTGCTCTGTGTGATATATACACAGTTTCCCCTTTGTCCATTTTCATACAATCCCAATATTTTCCCCATCTTGGTCAAAAATAATGGGAAATTTCTACATCTTATATCCGGCAATTTGGATTTTGAATTTAAAATTTCTACATCTTATATCTGGCAATTTGGATTTTGAAATTAAAAATAATTTCAAGTGATTATACCATTCCAAATAAATTTTCCTTACATTTCCTAATACAATAATCATGAGTTTTATTCTTCATTTGAAAGAAAATATAATTGGCACCTATGCCCTTTACATAACTTTAATATAGGTGAAAATACAAAGCCACAGTTTTCGCATAAAGTCTGTCCATCTTTTTACATCACTATCCTCATTCCTCTTCCTGAGAATGTGGACTCTAACACTGTTCCTTTTAAGTCTCAGGCTCCTGACAGGGATGCTCAGGCTAGGAAAGCCCGGGCACCCCCTGCGCCCTGTGCTTGTGGGCATTCCCACAGATGCTTCCCTGACCAGAGCCTCTGCTGTGGCTGCACCAGCCCTTGGGTTCTCACTGTGATTGCAAGACAGGCCTCAGCAGCACCATCAGAGAACTCTAACAAAACCAGGTTTATTCCTGAGAGGTCCTGGAGGGCACAGGGGATCACAAATGCTTTTCCAGAGGTTTCAGAGGGGAGAGAGGCATTGAGAGGGAGGGAGAGAGTGAGCTCCCCTGAAGATCTGCCTCTATTAGGGTCCCTGGCCAGAGTGGTTAAGGGTTTGTGGGTTTACCCTTTTGTAGAATTTTATATGAGTAGAAATTGGGTGCTGAAGGACAAATCAGGGTCCCTCACATGTCCATATGGAGGTGACCCAGGACTTCCTGAAGAGGTACTTCATGGCTGGGGCTGTCTGAGTGCTTCTCTGATAATAGTGTCCCATTCATATGGTTTCACTCATTTGTGGAACATAAGAAATAGCAGGGAGATCATTAGGAGAAGGAAGGGAAGAATGAAGGGGGAGTAAACAGAAGGGGGAATGAACCACGAGAGACTATGGACTCTGGGAAACAAACTGAGGGCTTCAGAGGGTAGGGGGTGGGGGAATGGGATAGGCCAGTGATGTGTATTAAGGAGGGCACATATTGCATGGAGCACTGGGTGTTATACGCAACTAATGAATCAGGGAACATCAAACACCAGGGATGTAGTGTATGGTGACTAACATAACATAATAAAAAGTTATTATTAAAAAAATAGTGTCCCACACCTGACAGTGTGCTTATTCACCATGGTTGTCTTTGAAATGGATGCTTCAGAAATCAAAAGCTTAGTGTCAGGCACTTTCTCTACAAATATGCTGCTGTGTTTCCTAACCAGTCCCCTGCTTTTACTCTGTGTTCCACTGTCTGGAACCAACTTTGCATGTCACACTGGAGAGGGGTGCGTGGAGACAGGAATGTCTCAACACCCTACAATGCCCAGGACACCCCGACCCCAGGGCAGGCTCTGTCCAGAATGTCCATGGCGCAGAGACAGAGAAGCCCTGGGGTGAAGATCATCAGTATTTGGAACACAGCTGCCTTCAGCTTCTGCCTTCACCCTTGTAACACTTACTTCCTGCAGCAAATTCACGGTAACCTTGGCTACCTGTTTAAAAGTTCGAAACACAATGAATGTAACATTGTTGCAGGGCTCTTGTCTCTTGGAGTCTAAGAACAGAAGGGAAAGGAAATAGCTCTCAGGACCAAAAGGGTTCTGAATGGGTTGCCACTGAGGGCTTTTATGGTTTTTTGTGTGTGATTTTTTTTTTCTTTTCTTTTCTTTTTTTTTTTTTTACTTTTTAAACCTTTACATTTATCTCCATTGAAAAACATTGGAGGCAGCATTTTAGGCCTTGTGGTTGCTAACAGGAGTGTGACAAAATAAGAGGCTCTCAATGAAACTTACAACCCAGTTGAAGGGAAAGGTAAGTATCTATTTGAAGTAAAATAGGACACAAGCCTTGAGGGAAGAATAAATTTTAATGAGGCTTCAAAGAGCTGGAAGGAGAGGAGGTCAAGGTTCAAGGAGCCTAAGATAAGGCTTGAAGGGGCTGTGCAGAGAGCATCACCTTGTGGCCAATTTTCAAAGGCCAGCTGTTCCCAGTCAAAGGAAGACAGAAGCTGAGGGTCCATGCAATGAGTGGGAAAATCAGGACACTCTCCCTCATTTTCCCTGGCAATGTAGTTACAATCTCATTTCAGAAAGCAAAATGAAAACGAATCTGATGCATTCTTTTTAGGTCACTTCTTCCTAACAACCTCCAATTTAAAGGATTTTGTATGTTGGCTATATGGCCACATTTAATAGAAATGTTTAACCTCATCAGTAAGCAAAGAAATGAAAATAAGAATAACAATACAATAACTGGGGAGTTTTAATTTGATACAGGTTTTATTTTTTTAAATTTTTAATTTAGATTCCATTAGCCAACATATAGTACATCATTCCTTTCAGACCTAGAGTTCAACAGTTCATCAGTTGCATATAACACCCAGTGCTCATCACATCACATGCCCTCCTTAATGCCCATCACCCAGTTACTCCATCCCCCCACACATCTCCCCTCCAGGAACTTTCAGTTTGTTTCCTATAGTTAAGAGTTGCTCACTGTTGGCCTCCCTCTCTGATGTATGGAAACTGACCAGGGAACATGGTACATTTCTTGTCAATATCATGGTGGATTTGAGAATATCATGTCTCTATTTAGAACAAACAGGGTGGACTTGTAACTATCATGAGAACAACAGGTTTCCTTGTAAATATCATGTCTCTTTTTCCACATCTGAGATTTTTGTGAGACTGGTTATGTAGCCCCCTGGGTGACCCTAGTCTTGTGTCCCCTGTCTAACCCCTCCTGTCCCTTATCCAACAGCACTGTAAGTCTGTACTCGAGGCTGCTGGGTGAAACAGGCATTTCTTTTTATTTTCTTAAACTATATCTAAGTTTTTTAAAAACATTTTTTTTATTATGTTATGATGTACTATTATATAGTACCTCAGTTTTTTTATTATTATGTTATGTTAGTCACCCCACAGTACCTCATTAGATTTTGATGTAGTGTTCCATCATTAGTTTTTGATATCTCAGTTTTAGCAAACTTCATATTTGTGATGACCCCTTTTCTTCATACCACCTGCCCCCATTTGAAATGTTATTTAATTACCTTATTTACTAATGTATTCTTTCTCCATCATTGAATGTTAGGGACTTTAGTTCTTTAGCACCCTATACTCCTTGCCTAGACAATGGCTAAATCATGGCCAACACTCACTTTATATTTCTGAAATTTGGAAGCATTTTTTAATTAAAATTATAGAACACATGGCCTTTTGGGAGAAAATGATTGGAACAAAAATGCCATCACTATGGTGGCACATGGGATTCCCTAAAGGGGACCAGAGGCATGCACAATGTATTAAAATGAATTTCTAGATTACAAAGAAGAAGAAGTAGCATTTCAAATCTGTGAGTAATGCAAGTTTGTGTGAACATCAGTCATGTTGTTTCCTCTTTCCCAGAAGTCATCTCCACCACATGGAACTGAGCAATGAAATGCAAATTTCAAACTTTCTTCTTCTGGGATTTTCAGAAGGAACCCTCATATTCGGGCTTTTCCTCTCCATATACCTGATCACTGTGTGTGGAAATCTGCTCCTCATCCTGGCTGTCAGCTCAGACTCCCACCTCCACACACCCATGTACTTCTTTCTTGACAGCCTGTCCTTCGCAGACATCTGTTTCACCTCCACCACCATCCCCAAGATGCTGTGGAACATCCAGACTCAGAGCAAAGTCATAACCTATGCAGGCTGCATTATTCAGATTTATTTTCTGATACTCTTTGCCAGGTTGGACGTCTTTCTTCTGACCACGGTGGCCTATGACCACTTTGTGGCCATCTGTCACCCTCTGCACTACACGGTCATGATGAACCCCCACCTCTGTGGACTGTTGGTTTTGGTGTCCTGGATCGTGTGTGTCCTGAATTCCTTGGTAGAAAGTTTAATGATGTTGCAGCTTTCCTTCTGTACACATTTCCAAATCCTCCACTTTTTTTGTGAACTGTATCAGATGATCCAATTGGTCTGTTCTGATACCTTTCTAAATGACTTGGTGATGTATTTTGCAGCTGTCCTGCTGGGTGGTGGTCCTTTTGCTGGGATCCTTTACTCTTATTCTAAGATAGTTTCCTCCATGCTTGGAATTTCCTCGGCTCAGGGCAAGTATAAAGCATATTTCACCTGTGCATTTCAACTCTCCGTTGTCTCCTTATTTTAAAGTACAATCCTAGGGGTATCTTTATTGTACAATACCTAGGGATGTCTTAGCTCTGCTGCTCCCCAGAGCTCCCACGCAAGTGCAGTGGCCTCGGTGATGTACACAGTGGTCATGCCCATGCTGAACCCCTTCATCTACAGCCTGAGGAACAGAGACATAAAGAGGGCTCTGAAAGTGTTCACTGGGGTTCCAGTGATGTAAAGCACATTCATCCTGGGGCTGAAGGAATGCCCGTTACTGCAGGGCTCACAGCCTGAGAGCCAGGACTGCTATTCTTAGATCAGGCTGTGGAAGTACAACCTGCTCCATATATTCTGTATATTTCCTGGAATTTCCATTTGTTTGAATTCAACTTCTTCATACTGTTAAGTAATGCATTGTATTAAGCTTCTGCTCTGTCTGATATGCAAACAGTCTCCCCCTTGTCCAATTTCATATATTCCTAATGTTTTCTCCAAACTTGGATCAGAAACGCTTGAATTTTTTGTATCTTACGTGGGGCAAGTTGGATTTCTTAAAAATAATTTCATTTCAAATGGTTGATGTCATGCCATGTAAATTCTCTCTAGATTCCCCAAAAAGACTAAGCATGGCCTACATTCTTCAAATAGAAGAAACTACACTTGGCCCTAAGCCCTTCACATAAATGTATTGTAAATGAAAATACAAAACCCTAGTTTTCACCTTGAGTCTGTCGGTCTTTTTAAATCACTATCCTCACTCCTTCTCCTGAGAATGTGGACTCTAACACTGTTCCCTTTAAGTCTCAGGCTCCTGACAGGGATGTGCAGGCTAGGAAATCCCGGGCACCCCCTGTGTCCCTCTGCTTGTGAACATTCCCACAGATGCTTCCCTGACCAGAGCCTCTGCTGTGGCTGCACCAGCCCTTGGGTTCTTACTGTGACTACAAGACAGACCTCAGCAGCACCCATCAGAGAACTCTAACAAAACCAGGTTTATTCCTCACAGGTCCTGGAGGGCACTTGGGATGCCAAAGGCCATTTGGGGAGGTCTCAGAAAGGAGAAGGCATCGAGAGGGACAGAGAGCAAGCACTGCTGAGGGATCAGCCTTTATTGGGGTCCATGGCCAGAGTTTTTAGGAATTTGTGGGTTCACCCTTTATAGGACAATTTTATATGTGTAGAAATTGGGTGCTGCAGGGAAAGCGGTCACTCACGTGTCAGTATGTAGTGACCCAGAGCGGTCTGAAGAGGTACTTCAGGGCTGAGGCAGCCTGAGGGCTTGATCTGGTCATTGTGTCGCAACTGACAATGTGTTTACTCAACTCGATGGTCTTTGAGATGCATGCCTCAGGGTCAGTAGCTTCATATCAGGCACTTCCATTACAATCAAAAAGCTTAGTGTCAGATGCTTACTCCATAAATATGCTCCAGTATTTCCTAACTGGGTCCTGATTTTATTCTGCGATTCAGCTCATGTCCAGAGTGCCCACCATAGCCACTGCAGACACATCTCTCTCCCAGTGGAGTCTACATGGCAAGACAAATTTGAATAAACAGATCGACCTGATATGTTCTTAGTGTCAGGATGACCATAAATATGATGAAGTAAAATTTCAAAACACTCATTTTGCTACTACACAAGATACTCCTTTTTTCTGATTTTCCTTTTTTTACACCAGAGTTCATGCTGTGTGTGTACTTGTGGAAGCAAGGAATATTCGTATCCACAGCTGAGGGGGTTTATTCATTGACGTGATGTATTGCTTAGTGTCTTGAATATTTTACCACTGAATTATCTTCCTGTTTCTACTTGAAAATTTCCAAAGATATCTGCTAATATGACTCTCTATGGTTCCATAAAATAGCTCCCTTTTCCTGATATTTGCCACAAATTCTAAGGGGTGATGAATGAACAGTATCAGCATCATCCATTCTCTGCCTCCTTCCTGCTCAGAAGTCTCTTCCACCTGCATGATCAGAGGACACTTCACAGGAGAGCTGATGTCCTGATGGTCGTGTGGTTCAGGGTCACCAGTTCTTCTTCACAGATGCCCACATCCTTCAAACTCTCCCAGTGACCCGGAAGGGAGCCACATATTGTCACTTGTTCATAAAGCCATCAGAAATAAACGTGAATAACAGAACGATCATGACCACTGTCCTCAGTTGTCAGATCCTGTGCCACAAATAAAAACAGCACATGTTCTAACTGCCTCAGGTCTGCTCACTTGGATGATTGTGTCAGTCAGCTCTCGCTGTGTAACAGGCTGTCCTTGCCAAATGGGATAGCGTACTGATGTGGGGTGGCCGAACACAAGGGTCTAGAAAAAATTCTTAAGACATTTATATGGTGCAAAAAGAAGCTTTTATTATAGCATGGGGACAGGACCTGTGGGCAGAAAGACGTGCACCAGGATTGTGAGGAGTGACTGATTCTGTACTTTTAAGTGTGTTGGGGGCAGGGAGTGGAGATAATGTAAATTTCTAAGGAATTTCTCTATGCTGACCTTGAGGTTTGCAGGACCTTGGAGGTCAGACTGTTGTCAAGATAATCTTAATTTTAGTTTCTAATGAAGTATCAATCATGAGGCAGCCATGAGTTCCTGGAGGATTGTCACACCTGGCACATCTCAGGGATTCATCAGCGGCTGCAAGTTGTAAGGACATTGACTTGTAGCTACATATCGCTTGCCTTTGTTCTCTTTATTAATAATACCTTTACAATGAAATGGCATTGTATTCTGGGAAGCATTTCTGATCTCTGCTGGGCTCCTCATGGGTCTAAAGTCAGGTGTGAATCTCTGTGTTGTGTTTCTAAGGTTCATCGATGGTGTCGTGTGTGGCTGTAGTGCTCTTCTGTCTCAGCCAATTTATGGGCCCTTATTACTACATTTCTACATGTAAAGTATTCTTCTATTTATGAATTAAATAAACTTATCATGTGAATTATTTGAATTTCATCGTGCTATTCCTATATCTATATAACTCTTGCTTTCTTTCCCTGTTAGAAGAGCTTTCCCAAACCTTCAGTGGAGCCAGTTACCTGTGCCCCAGATCCTACCCTTAGCCATGCACCATAGACATTTTCCTAATTAATCAAAACATTGGAGTATGATAACACACAACAGACTGCATATTTAGAGTGCACAATTTGATGAATTAAAGGAGCTACAGAAAATGAGGATCCCTCTTGGATAAGGGCAATTTGCACTTAAGGAACGCAATTAAGTAGAAAAAAAATTAAATCAGTTTGGATATATTCTGCCGCATCAGCTGGTACAGTGAATTCCTCATGGCATAACTGTGAGTGTGGTCTGACTCTGAGGCCTTGAGGCAGTGACACAGTAAAAGGAGCTCGTGATCAAAAATGAGGTCACCCATTGCAATTTACATCTTTGTCTGTATTTCTGCATCCTTTTATTTCAGGTACATTCAAAAGTTCGTTCTTTTCAGTGCTATCCTCTCCAGCTTTCTCAAGATTCCTATCAACATGAAAGATGAGATCATAAATGCGTCTGTGTGTGTACATGTGAGTGAGCTTATTTGAAAGAAAATGTATGCAAACACACACATACACAAGACACAACCATTACCCGCAAATATTTTCTTTTAGGTAAAGTAGGAAGTTCAACACACTTTATTCACTCCCCGCAATGTCTGTATGAAGTTATGGCTAGAACCCTGCATTACCTTCAGAAATAGAGAAAATGATGCTCAGGATGCTTAAATTTTAATAGTTACCTAACGAAGCAGTTAACTTTACGTACAGTCTTAAATCAAGTAAAAATAGAAACATGCAACATGTACTCTTCACTTTTGTGTTGCTTCTTTAATTCACCACAGTGTAGCCTTTACACATGCAGACTGTTGTGTGTAATTACACACCAGTGATTAAATTCAGTGGAACAGATCTAATGGTGCATGGCTATAGGTAGGATCTAGAGCACAGGCAGCTGACTCTCACTTAAGAGGAGTCAGAGGTACCACTTTTAATGGGGAAGAAAGCCACGTGTGAAAAATGGATGTATGAACAATGGATTTATATTTAAATAATTCACATGATAAACCAATATATTCTGTGAATACGAGATTAACCTACATGTGGAAAGGTAGTAATAAGAACCCATAATGGCTGAGGACAGAAGAGCACTACAGTCACACACTACATCATGGTTGAGCCTTAGACACACCACGTAGAGATTCACACCTGACTCCAGACCCGTCAGGAGCCCGGCAGAGATCAGAAATGCTCACGTGATGTGTTGAGCACTTGGTCTTTTTTTTTAAATAACAATATGTTTTTATTATATTACCTTAGTCACCATACAGTACATCCCTAGTTTTTGATGTAAAGTTCCATGATTCATTACTTGCGTATAACACCCAGTGCACTATGCAATACGTGCCCTCCCTACCACCCATCACCAGTCTATCCCATTCCCCCCCCACGTCTCTGAAGCCCTCAGTTTGTTTCCCAGAGTCCATAGTCTCTCATGGTTCATTCCCCCTTCTGTTTACCCCTCCTTTCTTCTTCCCTTTCTTCTCCTACTGATCTTCCTACTTCTTATGTTCCATAAATGAGTGAAACCATATGACACTTGTCTTTCTCAACATTTGCTGCAACATGGGCGGGACTGGAGGAGATAATGCTAAGGGAAATAAGTCAACCGGAGTGAGCACTTGGTCTTATACGCAACTAATGAATCTTTGAACATTTTATCAAAAACCAATGTTGTACTGTATGTTAGCTAATTGAATTTAAATAAAAAATGCTCACCAGCATATAATTCCATATGATTGTAAAGGTATTATGATATCCCATTTGACGATGCAGCCTGTTACACAGCAAGAGCTGACTGACACAATCATCCAAGTGAACAGACATAAGGCCATTAGAACGTGTGCTGCTTTTTATTTGTCGCATATCTGACATTAAGGAGAACAAGCAAGATCATACAGTTATTCAAGTTTCTTCCCAATGACTTTATGAACAAGTGACTATATGTGGGCTCCCTTCCCGGTCACTCTGGGAATTTGAAGGACATGCACGTTTGTGTAAAGGAACTGGTGATCCTGAATCACATGCCCAGCAGGACATTCGGCTCTCATGTATGGTGTCCTCTGATCGCCCAGGTAGAAGAGATTTCAGAGCAGGACGGAGGCATGAAATGGATAATGCTGATATTGTTCATTTGCCATCCCATAGTATTTTTGACAAGTATTAGGAAAAGGGAGTTATTTCATGTAACAATAAAAGAGTCATATTAGCAGGTAGCATTGGAGGTTTTCAAGTAGAGACAGGAGATGACTCGGTGATAAAACAGAAGACACTAAGCAATCCTTCACCTCAATGAATCTTCTATGCTTCAGTAAGTAGATGCACAACATGAAAAAGAACTGTTTCGGATAGTAATAAAATGGATGGTTTGAAATGTTGTACCCTTGTAGTTCTTAAATAGTTTATTTTTTTTTCCAGTGTAATTCCATCATGGTATTAGTTCCAACTGTACAGTATAGTGATTCAGCAATTCTCTCTATTACTCAGTGCTCATCAGGATAAATGTACTCTTAATCCCCATCACCTAAGGCACCCATCCCCCGCCCACCTCCCCTCTGGCAAACACCACTTTGTTCTCCATATTGAAGAATCTGTTTTGTTGTCTGTATCTTTTTTTCTTTATTCGTTTTGTTCCTTAAATTCCACATATGAGTGAAATCTTATGTTATTTGCCTTTCTCTGACTGACTTATTTCACTTAGCATTATACCCTCTAGATCTATCCATATTGTAAAAGGCTACATCAAAATAATATGTTTCACTACATCAAAAGCTAATGATGTACTGTATGGTAACTAACATATCATAATAATAAAAAAAATTAAAATAAACTAATAAAACATTTCTGCACAGCAAAAGAAACAGTCAACAAAACAAAAAGACAACCTACATAATGGGAGAGGATGTTTTCAAATGTTATATTCAATAAGGGGTTAATTTCCAAAATACATAAAGACCTTATACAAGTTAACAGCAAAAATTAATAATAATTCCATTAAAAAATTGTCAGAATACATGAACAGACATTTCTCCAAAGAAGACATCCAGATGGCCAACAGACACGGGAAAAGCTGCTCAACGTCACTCATCATCTAGGAAATGCCATCCAAAATCATGAGATACCACCTCACAGCTGTCAGCATGGCTAAAATCAACAACACAGGAAACAACAGATGTTGGAGAGGATGTGGGGAAAGGGGAACTCTCTTGCACTATTGCTGGGAATGAAAATTGGTGAAGCCACTCGGAAAACAGTCGGAGGTTCCTTAAAAAATTAAAAGTAGAACTACCCTGTGATCCAGGGATCACAGTACTGAGTATTTACCCAAAGAAAATTCATCGTCATATTTGTGGTCATCTCTGACACTAAGAACATATCAGCTCAATCTCTTTATTCAAATTTGTCTTTCCTTGTAGACTCCAGTGGAGATTTGTAGAGAAAGTGCCTGACATGAAGCTTTTGAATTTTGAAGCATCCATTTCAAGGACAACCATGCTGAATAAACATACTGTCAGGTGTGTGACACTATTATCAGATAAGCACTCAGGCTGCCCCAGTCATGAAGCACCTCTTCAGAAAGTCCTGCGTCACCCCAATATGGACACATGAGTGATCCTGCTTTCCCTTCATGCCAGAATTTCACTCTTATGTTTTAAGCTGGGCAATAAAGAGATAACCTGGGAACCCCTAGCCACTCTGCCCATAGACCCCAATAAAGGCAGGGCCCCAGTTGTAGGCTGTCTCTCTCTTGCTCTGATTCTCTGCCCTCCTAGACGTTTCTGGCTCTGTCCTCCAGGACCTGTGAGGAATAAACTGGTTTTGTTAGAGTCTCTGATGGTGCTGCTGAGGCCTGTCTTGCAGTCACAGTAAGAAACCAAGGGCTGGTGCAGCCACAGCAGAGGCTCTGGTCAGGGAAGCATCTGTGGGAATGTCCACAAGCACAGGGCGCAGGGGGTGCCCGGGCTTTCCTAGCCTGAGCATCCCTGTCAGGAGCCTGAGACTTAAACAGAACAAGGTTAGAGTTCACATTTTCAGGAAGAGGAGTGAAGGTAGAGATACAAAAACACTGACAGATTCAAGGTGAAAACTGTGGTTTTGTATTGTCCTCTACAATAAGGTCACATGAAGGCCTTAGCAATGTAGTGTTTTCCATATGAAAAATACAACTCATGAGTTTTCTTTTGGGAAATCTAGGGAAAATTTACTTGGCATGGTATAAGTCATTTGAAATGAAATTACAAACTGAGGGCTTCAGAGGGGAGGGAGTGGGGGACTGGGATAGGCTGATGCTGGGTAGTAAGGAGGGCACGTATTGCATGGAGCACTGGGTGTTATACACAAGTAATGAATCATGGAACTTTACATCAAAAACTAGGGAAGTACTGTACTACTGTGTACTAACATAATATAATAAAGAATATTATCATATAAAAAAAGAAAAAAAAATTATTTTTAAGAAATCCAACATGTCCCATGTAAGATATAGAAATTTCCAGGCATTTGTGATCCAAGTTTGGGGAAAACATTGGAACACATGGAAACAGACAAAGTAGAATACTGTCTGTATATCAGACAGAACAGAAGATTAATAAGTGAGTTACTTAAAAGTGTGGAGAAATTGAATTCAAAAAAATGGAAATTCTAGGAAATAAATATGAGGTGCAGATTCCAGTTCCCTAGTCTGATCAAAAGAATAGCAGTTCCTGGCTCTGAGGCTGTGAGCCCTGCAATCATGGGTGCTTCTTCAGCCCAGGACAATGGGCCCTCACATCACTGGAACCCCAAAGATTCTTTTCAGAGCCCTCTTTATGTCTGTGTTCCTCAGGCTGTAGATGAAGGGGTTCAGCATGGGGGTGACCACCGTGTACATCACTGAGGCCACTGCACTTGCGTGGGAGCTCTGGGGTGCAGCAGAGCTAAGGTACACTCCTAAGCTTGTACAATAAAATAAGGAGACAACGGAGAGGTGAGATGCACAGGTGGAAAATGCTTTATACTTGCCCTGAGCTGATGAGATCCTATGTATGGAGGAAACTATCTTAGAATAAGAGTAAATGACCCCAATGAGGGGACCAGAACCCAGTAGCAGAGCTGAAAAATACATCACTATGTCATTAAGAAAGGTGTTGGAACAGGCAAGTTGGACCACCTGTTTCATATCACAGAAAAAGTTGGAGATTTCCACTTCTCTGCAGAAGGACAGCCGCCACACCATTAAACTTTGTAATAAGGAATTCGGGGCACCCATCACCCAGACCACCAGAACCAGCAGTGCACAGAGCCAAGGGTTCACGATGACCGTGTAGTGCAGGGGGTGACAGATGGCCACAAACCGGTCATAAGCCATCACAGCCAGGAGAAAGTCATCCCAGCCTGCAAAGAGTAGGTAAAAGCACATCTGTGTGATGTAGCCAACGTAGGTTATGACTTTGCTCTGAGTCTGGATGTTCAGCAGCATCTTGGGGACGGTGGTGGAGGTGAAACAGATGTCTGCAAAGGACAGGTTGGCCAGGAAGAAGTACATGGGGTTGTGGAGGTGGGAGTCTGAGCTGACGGCCAGGATGATGAGTAGGTTTCCAAACACAGTGATCAGGTACATGGAGAGGAAAAGCCCAAGTAAGAGGGGCTGCAGTTCTGGGTCCTTGATAAGCCAAGAAGAACAAACTCTGAAATTTGTGTATCATTGCCTGGTTCCATGTGGTGCAGGTGACTACCAGGGAGCAAAAAACTAACGTGGCTATTTTTTTCAATAATGAACACTACAAATATCAGTGAAATTCTACAATCTTCGTTTTTCGATCACAAAGTCAATATCCCTAGTTTTGTATGGAACTTGTCCCCTTTCCAGATGCCCCAAGCCAGCTCTGAATAAAATATGCATCCCACAGTAGGCCTTTTCCTCAAGTACTCATGTATTCCATACTTTCTGAGAAAGTGAGAAATTCTGTCACACATTTGAGGAATAAACTTGAGTAACAGCTAACCTCCAGGCAAAGAGTACAGGTGTCAGGAAACAAGTGTCTGCACATTCAGTGATGGAGAAGATAAGCAAATAAAAGGTCAGATAGAATATCAGAAGGTGACCGGTGCTATGAAGAAATACAAAGTGGGTTAAAAGGGAAGAGTGGATGAGGTGTTATTTTTTACGGGGTGCTGGGGTAGGCTACACACATTTACACAGAGGCCTCAGGAGGAGACAGCAGGAGACCCAAGGTTATCCAGGGAAGTGTGTGCCCATCAGAGAGAATAACGCTGCAAAGGCTCTCAGAACAGACTTGCATTTTTCAAAATTAATTTTTAAGCTTGAGTGTGGTTAACACACAATGTTACATTAATTTTGGGTGTACAACACAGTGACAATGGTTTAAACATTACGCCGTGCTCACACGTGTGGAGCTGCCATCTGTCACCACACAACGCTCTGACGATATCACTGAGTATATTCCCCACACTGTGCCTTTTATTCCCATGACCCATTCATTCCTTAAATGGAAGCCTGTATCTCCCACTCCCCTTCACCATTCTGCCTTTCCTTTGTTCATTTATCAGTTTAAAAATCACTATCAGGCTGTTCTCACCTCCAGGAACAATAATTAGGCAAACAGGGATACAGGGCAAGCTGCCGATATCAGATTGTCTTTCCCCTAAAAATGTCAAACCTCATCCAAATTCCAGGAGTTAAGTCTCCTGTGAGCATGTAATCATGGGTCTCCCTTTTAAGAGGGTCATTTTGTGTCCAGTATTTAATGAAACAAAAAAATCAGTTCCAAAAACTTTGAGGAAGAAAAGTGGGGAGAAAGATCTAATAAGCTCAGGGGGCCCCCAGAGATGGTGAGAAGGAGCAAACGTCCTTGGTTCTGGCAACACTCCAACCCCAGTTGCAGTGTCTTGATGCCCAGAATAATAGAGAAGCAAAAGACAATTTATCCAAAAGAAAATGTAGAGAGGATTTTACTTTACCAAGTCATCTGACCCACTGAACACCCCACCAGAATAACAAGTAAAGGGAAGACACCCACAATTCACTAAAGGAAATGCACACAGAGCAACAAAAGTGGGGGATTTTAAAAGATTATTTGCTAAAAATAGAGAAACAAAAAAACAAAGACTCTGGATTCTGGGAAACAAACTGAAGTTTTCAGAGGGTAGGGGGGCGAGGGGATGGTCTAGCCTGGTGATGGGTAGTAAGGAGGACAAGTATGACAAGGGTGTCATGCACAAATGATGAATCATGGAACACTGCATTGACAACAAATGAGGTACTGCACCGTGACTAACATAATAAAAAATACAGAAAGAAAAAAATATTTTTATTTTTTATTTTTTATATACAATGGAATATTACTCAGCTATCAGAAAGAACGAGTTCTCAACATTTGTTGCCACATGGACGGCACTGGAGGAGATAATGCCAAGTGAAATAAGTCAAGCAGAGAAAGACGATTATCACATGGTTTCTCTCATCTATGGAACATAAGAACTAGGAAGATTGGTACGAGAAGAAATGAATAAAGAAAGGGGGGGTAATCAGAAGGGGGAATGAAGCATGAGAGACTATGGACTCTGGGAAACAAACTGAGGGCTTCAGAGGGGAGGGGTGGGGGAATGGGATAGGCTGGTGATGGGTAGTAAGGAGGGCACGTATTGCATGGTGCACTGGGTGTTATACGCAAGTTATGAATCATCGAACTTTGCATCAGAAACCAGGGATGTACTGTATGGTGACTAACATAATATAATAAAAATATTATTATAAAAAAAAGAGTTTTTAAAAAAATTTAAAAATATATTACTTATTCATTTGAGACAGAGAGATACAGAGAGAGAGAGCATGAGCATGAGTGGGGGAGAGGCAGAAGCAGACTCCCTGCTGAGCCTGGAGCCTGTCTTGGAGCTTGATCCCAGGACCCCAGGATCATGACCTGAGCCAAAGGCAGACACTTAACCCAGTGAGCCACCCAGGCAACCCTGTGAGAATATTTGTAAAAGAAAGGCATTTCCTNNTGATGAGGGAAAAGCAGTGTGAATGAAGAGCCCGTTAGAACGTCCTGGATGCAGAGGGAGTGGGCAGCCAGCGTGGGTGCTGGGGTTCCTCCAGATTCAGGGACCGCACACTGACTGTACTTTTATTTCCCCAATCGCCTCATTACGGTACCCACATCAGGCCCTTGGTCTGGTTGTTATTCTGTATTTATTCCTATGTGTTTGGCCAACCCTTGTTCTCCTATGGCCCAGTAAGAGACGAGGCTGGCCCTTCTCTCAGGTTCCTCTGTCTCATCTTTTCTCTGTAATTCCTGGGCTTTGGGTTTTGATCTCTTTAAAACAAAAACAAGAACATTGATGTATTTCAGAGAGAGCGAGCACGGGAGCATGGAGAGGAGGGGCAGAGGGAGAAGGGGAGAGACTCTCAAGCAGACACTGCACTGAGCGCAGAGCCTGGCACAGGGCTCATGTCACAACCCCGAGATCATGAGCTGAGACGAAACCAAGAGCCGGGCGCTTAACCGACTGACACACCCAGGCGACCCTCAGTCTCTTTCTTGACAAACACTATGGGCGCACTCTATTCCTGTTTCTGATTTTGTCCCACATGTGTAGACATCCCTACAATATACTCTATAAAATCTGACACATGCCACAAAAACCCATTTCTTTGCTTTCTTCATATGAATATCACTGAGGACATCAGTCACATTCACATTTATGTCACCCACTCTGCTTTCTTCATTTAACAAAGATCCAAGGGAGCAGGGACCTCACCTCCTTCATTCACTTTCACAGTTTCATAAAGGTGTGCATTTAGACAGAAACACATTTTTAGAAGATAGAATTTATAAAATAAAAAGAATAGCGGGGAAAAGAAAACCGGGATAAACACAACGGATTCAAAACAACCTTATTCATCAAAACTGAATATAAAAGACTATCTTTTGCAAGAAAATATATAAAACAACAATAATTTCATCACATTAACACAGGCATCTAAATAAAAATGGAATGGGCGAAAATATATAGGAAAATATAATTTATAATTATTATTGATTCTAAAAATATGCAGAGAGCAGTGTCTAAAATTATAATGTTGGGGCGCCTGGGTGGCACAGCGGTCAATCGTCTGCCTTCGGCTCAGGGCGTGATCCTGGCGTTACGGGATCGAGTCCCACATCAGGCTCTTCCGCTATGAGCCTGCTTCTTCCTCTCCAACTCCCCCTGCTTGTGTTCCCTCTCTCGCTGGCTGTCTCTCTCTGTCAAATAAATAAATAAAATCTTTAAAAAAAATAAATAAAATAAAATTATAATGTCATCCTATATAAATGTAAGTGGAGTCAAACCTGCTTGTGAAAAAGATGTAAGTTGAATGCCAAAGAATGTGTTGCACAGGGTGGCGGAAGAGGAGTCTGGTTTAGAAAATAGATCTAATCACAAAAGGCAAAAGGCAGCAGTAAGCAGCAGGCACAGATGTGAAGTTAGACAGCAATGCATACAAAAGGCAGTTTATTAAGACTCACATAAAAGCAGTGGGTGGGGGACAAAATATGACCGACTGATAGATTTGACCCCTCAAATTTATAAACCCTCACACTAGCTACCCAATACATCTGTACATACACGCAAGAATTACACAGCAAAGAGCAAACTTGGCTTAAATATTTGTAATTCTTTGGTTGAAAGAGTGCAATCAAAAACAAGGAAGAAATGATTCAGCAAGAACAACACACATACTAAACAAGAATAAGACCGCTCAGAGCCCAGTATACAAGGAAAGAACTTGCACAGATGATTTGGGATGCAGAAAGTAAATGGCTAATAAACCCCCAAATACATCCTGCCTCCGGGTAATGAAATAAGTGCAGACTAAAGCCCTTTAGCATATGCCTGAACGTGCTGTAAGTAAACTTCTGGAGCGAATACCTATGTGAGAGAGGATTCTGTGAGATGTGTGTCTCCGGAACAGCAGTTGCAAGGTAGCGGCTCCCTCCACCGGTCAGGGTCTCTCTCATGAATGCAGAATATGGTTGAATAGACCACATCCTAAATATTTTTAGTTTTAGTTTTTTAAAGATTTATTCACTTATTTGGGAAAGAGAGTGTGAGCAAGGAGAGGGGTAGAGGGAAAAGTAAAAAAAGAATCTCAAACAGACAAAGACCCCCCCCCGCCCCCGCACTGAGCAGAGACCTGGCACAGGACTTGATCCTGGAACCAGAGATCATGACCTGAGCCAAAACCAAGAGCCAGAGGCTTACTGACTGGGTCACCCAGGCACCCAGTAAAACTCTTGTAAATGCCCTCACTGCCCCACACCTGCCTCCATCCCTAATAGTTTATTTTCATATTTCCCTTCACTGCAAATCTCCTTGGAAGTGTTCACATTTTCTTAAAGAGAGTGCCTCCCATTCCTTCTCTAGTCTCATCCAACCGGACTTTTATTCCCACACTTAGTGATCTACAGTAATCCTTGTATTGCCAAGTGCACAGACATTTCTTTTTTCAACATATTAAATAAATGACTGTAAATGAATGAGTTCACCAGGCTAACAGACACAGTGATCACTTGGCTCCAGGCTAGGCTGGATGGGTGGTCAGGTGACCTCAGGGAAAAGCTTTCAGCTCCCATTCTTTCTGATCCTTTCCTGAAATACCTGCTGAGCTCTGAGACTCACCGGGATGGGGTCTGTGAGAGGAAGGTCTCTATGTGGAGGTCTGAAATCCCCCCTGGATGGTTGATGATGGAGACTGAAGCTCTGTCCCCAGACAGGACAGCAGGAAGGAGTGAAGAATGGGTCCCCCTGCAGACCTAGGAATCCAAATTAAAAACCATGTCTCCCCCAGCTCAAGGTTGAACATGCCCAGGGGCTGCAGCAGATGAGATATTTACAGCTCCTGTGTTTGCTGTATCTGTTCCCTATACCTGCTCCTTAGACACTTACCATTATTACTCCTTGAGCACATCTTCCCATGGGAACTTATCTGGACCGAACAGAGTTTTTTCCCGTAGATTCTATGTTCCCAAGAGACCAGGTTAGAATTCAGGTGCATCCAGTGTTTATTACTCCTCCCTGAACTTGCTGGGTTTCTGGAGCTCTAACATTGAAACTTTCCACACACCTGAGTGAACGTTTTTTCCATATTGAAGACTGAGGAACGTGTTGACTACATCCCTTGGATCTCCAAAATATTGACTTACAGTGGGAGCACAAGTCCTGACAGCTCTAGAAAAATTTCTTCCTTCTCCAACAAGCAAGAGTGTGTGCTTTTGCTACAAAACCATGGGCACAACAATCCTTGGATTCATAATTCTTTTGAGAAATCAATTAGGAGTTTAGTGTGGTTTTTAAAATGATGTATTTATTTTAAATCGATTAGCCAAGTTATAGTACATCATTAGTTTTTGATATAATGTTCAATGATAAAACCCAGTGCCCATATTATGTGCCCTCTTTAATGCCCATCCCCCAGTTACCCCATCCCCTCACCCCCTCCCTTTCTGTAACCCTCTGTCTATTTCCCAGAGTCAAGAGTCTCATATGGTTTGTCTCCCTTTCTGATTTCTTTCCATTCAGAGGAGTTTAGAGTATTTAATACAGGTTAAAATGTGACATTTAGTCCTTGACTTATAAACTTTTGCTAATTATGAGATGTATTTAGACCTTTTAATGCACCATGGGCTGAGCTTAGAATCTTATATGGATTGTTTCATTTATTTTGTGCCAAAGCCATTCTATGAAGACCATAAAATGATGAGCCTCATTCCACGTCTGTAGAAATGTGACTTGGAAGGGTTCAGCGATCGACCCAGAATTATGAACTGGGTCATTATGAACTGATTTGCTTTGACTCGAATGCAACAAGATAGGTCAGTGGTTCTCAACCAGGGATGATTTTGCCTCCAGAGGACACTTGAAAATATCTGGAGAAAATTTTCACTGTAACAGTGTGCTAAGTGCTATTACTAAGTTGGCATGTCTAGGGTGGCCCAGAGAGTCTGCATCTGTAACCAGCTCCCTGTCGTTGATGTCACCTGTCTTGGTCTCTAGACACTTTTGCATGTTCAGGCTGTGGTCCAGTGTCAGAGTCAGCTCTGTTCTTCGCCCAGAACCCCCCACCCATTTCAGATCTGACCTTAGGTGGTCAAAAATATTTATAGGTGTCTTTTTTTTTCCTTCAAGAAAAACCTGAACCTAATATGTGAACTAGAGAAGTTCCATCTAAGGATTCAGTCTGGGAACTTAGTAATACATTAGAGCTCACAGGAAATTCCATGGCACAGAGCCAGTGCTCCATCCATGGGGACTACTGTGACCATCTAAGTTCCACATTGCCTAAGCTCATGATGACAATAAAAAAGGTCTTTTGGGACAGGAAGTGAATCCAGGATTCCTCTGCCTCTGGGACAGTGTTCAGGGTGTTTTGGGAATGAAGTGGGTGTCACTGGCAGCATTCTGCACAACTGGGGAAGCCAGGCACTCACAAACTCATGTTCATCCCTGGGAGAAGTCCCTGGCCGAGCAGATCTCCCGTGGCACTGAGTGTGCTGCCTTGTGATAGAGGGTATGTGGGTAAAGTGTAATTGTTCCTCTGACTCTCTTCAGTGTGGTCAATGTTAATTGCATTTTGGTCCAATTGTGGGCTTCAGTTTCTTTGTCAGACCCCAGGACTTCCATGAAGGTGCTTTCAACCATGAGTTATTGTCAAAGTGGTGCTCTTTGGGGAAAAGATGTGAGTAAACTCTTATTTCTCCGTTTTGAGGGTATATATAATATATATATTATATATATAAATATATATTTATACATGTATATATGTATATATACATAGATACATAGATATATGTGTATATATATGCATGCATATATATACATGTATATATATACACACATGTATATATATGTATACATATATATGCATACATATATATACACATGTATATATATGCATGCATATATATACATGTGTGTATGTATATATATATATATATACATACACACATGTATATATATTTGTATGTATACACACTCACACACAGACAAAGTCTCAGGGATTATTTGGATAAAGTCATTGTAATCACAAGGGTCTGTGAATGGGAAAAGGAGGCAGCAACAAGAGTCTGAGACATGAGACATGAGAAGGACTCAACCAGCCACTGCAGGCATTGAAGATGGAGGGCGGGGCCATGGGACAGGGATGCAGGCAGTCTCTAGAAGCTGGTGAAGCCAAGAAAGTGGCTTAGCCCTTAGAGTCTCTACAGGGGAATGCAGCCCTGCAGACAAATTGACTTTTATTCCAGGGAGACCCATTTTGACCTTCTGAATTGTAAGGTAATTTTTTTGTGCTCTTTTTAAGCCACTAAGTCTGTGGTCACTGGTTACTATAGCAACAGGACCAAGACACATGATCACCCCTACACTGAGGCTTTAATCGGAGTATATGGCCACCCCTCTCAAATCAGTGTCCTGCCACTAGGAAAACAGAGAATCCATACTGGAAAGGCAGCCTAGCCTCTGTTCATGATTAAAATGTGTAATAATCTTCCATTTATCAAAACATTGTGAAAATGGCTTCTGCCTAAATTGGTGCCAAGACAGGACAATAAGAAAACCCATATTCTATAAGAGAAAAAAGCTGTTATGTTATAAAAGTGGAATCAAAACCAACGAGGAAAGGAAGGTTCTGGAAATAAATGGTGCTTGGACAATTTGTTGTGAGTCAGAAGCAAAATAACATTAAATTTCTACCTTAACGCCTACCACTTGTTGCCTTAAAGTGAGTGAACTTGTAGGAAAATGAAATGTCTAAAATGAACTTATAGGAAAAATATAAAACAGCACGAAAAAAAATTAAAAAAAAAAAACAGCACGGATTTCTAGAAAACAGATTAGATCAATTCTCTGAACATAAACCAGATGGTAGTAAAAGAACTGAGAACCATAATTGATGGATTCCAGTGCATGAAAACCTATAGGTCCAACAATAAGGAATATTTAAAAATAAGTGTAAAGCTAGGGACAATGCCTAGAACATATTGGATATTGCAAAATGTCAAGTGTAGACATGTAAAATGTTGTTTTAAACAAAAGTGAATAAAACTACTTAAGATGAGAAATGATTTAAGGATGCAAATCAAAAATATAGGAAGGACACATGGGAATAAGTATATAAGCATGAAAATGTGCTAGTTTGTAACAATCAAATGAAGAGAAATTATCATATTAAGGAAACCTTAATCTCAGTGTAGGGTTTGATTTATTTCTTGTTTTTTCATTGTTATAAAATTTTATTTTATTTATTTTAATAATAATTTTTTATTATATTATGTTAGCCACCATACAGTACATCCTTAGTCTTTGGTGTAATGTTCCATGATTCATTATTTGGGTTTGATTTATGTCTAAGGCTACAGCCCCTAGAGACAGAATATTTCTTAGCTGGGAGGCTGACTTCTAGAAGTGGGCATTTATGTGTTAGGGGTTGAACTGTTATTATAATAAGATTTGGCTGGAGGCAACATAACGTGATGCCTGAGAGACCATCTGAATCAGGCAGCCCTGCACAGACCTCACAAGGGGTGAGCCTTTCACCACAGCCTGGACCTTGACTGAGTCAATTGGTTACCATAAGCTCCGCCTCCTCCTCCCTAGTAAATGGGGAATGATACTAATCACATGAATGCTATTGGAAAACTTACATGAGAGAATGTGTATTCACACTTACACAGTGCCGGCAGAGTGCTATCATTACTTTTTGTTATCAAGATCCATATTGATAACCAAATTTCTTGGGGCGCCTGGGTGGCCAGTCTGTTAAGCACCAAACCCTTGATCTCAGGTCAGGTCTTGATCTCAGGGTTGTGAATTCAAGTCCCGCCTTGGGCTCCATGATGAGCGTGGAGACGGCTAAGAAAAAGCAAACAAGAAAACCACAAAATTTCTTTTCTAGCTCAAAAGCTTTGATTCAATCAATACATTTTTATTTTCTGATTCTGACTGTCTTTAACCACCTGCCTACCTACCTGTACTCAACAAACATTCACTGAGCATAAGGACCACCCTGAGAACTGTACGAGGCACTGCAGATTCAAAGATAAGAGACAGATCCGAAATTCAAGGAATTTGTATTGTGAAGGAGCAGAAAAATTTAGTAAAGTTGATGTGACTGGATGGAAAGTGAATCAGATCAGGAGAGAAGGGGAGGGCAATTCTTTGAGTTGATTTTATTCATATGACACAAGAAAACATCTCCATAAATGAGTTTTGGGGAGATTTCCAAAATAGTCACATATCTCATCCTTCTGAGGATAGATGTTAATTGCATGAGAACTGACTTGTTGTTTTTTTTTTTTTTAAGAAATCCAAACCATTACTGAAGATGACCAAGAAAATACCATCTTGTATTCACACCAAGTGAAAATTACTGGTTTTAAAGTGGAAAGGGGAACCCAAGACATAACCTGAAGAAAAATAGAGAAGGGAAGGAAGACCCAAGGATACTACTGCTACAAACTGAGGGCTTCAGAGGGGAGAGGGGTGGGGGGATGGGCTAGTCCAGTGATGGGTATTAAGGAGGGTGCGTATTGCATGGAGCACTGGGTGTTATATGCAAACAATGAATCATGGAGCAGTACATCAAAAACTAATGATGTACAGTATGGTGACTAACATAACATAATAAAAAAAATTACAAAAATAAAGGTCTGGATTAGATTTTTTAAAGATTTTATTTATTTATTTGAGAGAGAGAGAGAAGGAGAATCACCACTGAGCAGAGAGCCCTGATGAAGGGTTCGATCCTAAATCCCTGAGATCATGACCCAAGCTGAAGGCAGATGCTTAACCGACTGAGCCACCCGGATGCCCCTGGATTAGGTTATTATTGTGGTTGTAACAAATGACCATGCTGCTGCCTTCAAACAAATACATTTATTTTCTGATAGCTCTGGAAGTCTGAAGTCTGAAATAGGTTTCTGTGGGCTAACATCACTGTCTGCAGAGAAGAGTTCATTCTGGAGGTCTGGGGAGAATAGGTATTCTTGCCTATTCCAGCTTTAGAGCCACCTGTACTCCCTGCCTCATGTGCCCTCCATTTATCCTAAAAGCCAGCAACATAGCATCTCAAAATCTCTCTGTGACTCCAAGTCTTCTGCCTCCCCCTTCCACAGCTGGAGGACCCTTGTGAGCTATTGAGCTCACCTGGATAATCAGAATAACTTTACCTTAGTGTCAGCTGACTAGCAAGGTTAATACCATTTGTAACTTTAATTTTCCCTTGTCATGACACAAGACATATCCACAGATTCTGTAGATTAAGATGTGGAAATGTTTTGGGGACATTATTCTGCTACTAAAAGTCTTTGTCAGAGGTATATTTGCTGTCAACTCATGGGCCCTCCCTTTGAAGGATCAACTACAGAATTTATTTCAGACTCTACATGAGAATTGAGACTTTTCTATCAAGACCACGCATGAAGAGGACCACATGGCTTATTTATTGACATCTCCCCAAATCTACTAAACACAATGTAATCTTTCAACTAAATAAAATCAATATCAACTCAAGGTTAAGGTAAAGTACAAGGAGGTTATACCTTTGGAAGGCAGGCAAATTCATGAGACTGAGGAATACAAAACTGGATTCACTTGACTTCTCATCTGGTCTCTTGGGAACAGAGTATCAGCAAGAACATTTTCCTTTGTGTCCAGACCAGTGGCCCACAGGGAATGCAGTGCTCCGAGGTGGGAGTAACAATGGAAACAGCGCCTAGTGAGCAGACACAGGGAGCTGTAAATATCTCCTCTGCTGTAGAACATCATTGTGGATCCTTGGACTGGCCGGGACATGGTCGTTATTTTTCTGTTCCTAAGTCTGGCTGGGGGACCCATGCTTCACTGCTTCCTGCTATCCTGTCTGGGAACAGAGCTTTGGTCTCCATCATCAACCACCAAGGGAGAAATCGGCACCTCCACACGGAGACTTTCATCTTATGAAAGACTCACCAGGTGAGTCTGAGATTTCAGCAGGAATTTCAGGAACGGATCAGAGAGAATGGAAGCCGGTAACTTTGACCTGAGGTCACCTGAGACTAGACAGACTCATGTATAAGTAATTTATTTAATGTGTTCAAAAGAACAGTGTCTGTTGGACTCAGCATGCAGGCATCATTGTTGACAATACGTGATGGGAATGGAATGCAGTTGGATGAGAGGGGGTTCCATTGAAATTATAAAGTGGTTCCATTGAAATTAGAACATATGCAAGGAGTTTGCAGGTAACGGGAGCAGGAAGACAGAGTATTAGGATTGAAGCACGTGCAGTGATTTGTTTACAATGTGGTGGTTTTGAGCATGTACCGTATTTATAGAAAGCCCCAGACCCATGCAGGTAGCTGTTCCCTTGCAACAGCAGTTCCTGAGACATACATTTCTCAGCATCTTCTCTCACACTGAGTAGTCACATGAAAAATTGTATTTAATATGCAAATAGTGATATGCTAACTACCTTTACTTTGTAATGCTTCATTACAAGGAGGTGTGAAAATGATGGAGAGATTTGTGAGGCAGAAGAAAAACTCAGCCAAATCTTTTCACTGGTGATAATCACTCACTTAGGACAGGAAGAAACTGTAGTGTAAGCTTTTTACACATACTGATGACCGCTGTCCGCCACCCCAGGAGGATGGGTGCTGCTATCCCCACTATTTGAGTGACGATATTCACATTTGGAATGGATTGGTTGTCTCTCCCAAGTTCAGACAGCATATATGTGGTAGATCTGACATTCAAAACCTGGTTTTCTGATTCCAAAAGTCTTGCCTTTAAAATCATTCAGAAAAGTATTTTATTATTTCATCTTTAAAATTCCCTTTCTATTGTCGTACATTGTATATTTTCTGTTGTAAATTACAATTTATTCCCTTTGCACATTTTTTTCTAGAGGGGTATTCAGTCAGTAAAATATCTTGACAGCAAAAAGATACCACTGCTTTATTGTTTAGATACATTGTTATTTTCCTTCTTTGTTAATTATTCTGGGTGTCAGGGGATGTGGACTGGGGCTGGAATGCTGCCAGAACCAGGGAAGCTCTCTGCTTATAACAGTCTCTCAGGGAAAATCTGAGTTTATTACATCTCTTTTCCCCCATGTGTCCATTTGTTTCCTCGCTGTGATTTTGGAACTGCTTTCTTATGTTTCTTTACATACAGGACACAACTGGTGATGGGCATCATGGAGCGCATGTGATGGGATGAGCACTGGGTGTTATATGCAACTGATAATTTATTGAGCACTAGGTCTGAAACTAATGATGTACTGTAAGTTGGGTAATTGAATTTAAATTAAAAAAAGAAAAAATAAATGCATAACACGTGATGATTATATTGAAATGGAGCCCATGTTTCCACGTCCAGTAGAGGCTTCCTAACTAGATTTTGAGTACTGTTTACCCAGTCTTCAGGGTAAAGGTAATCTCGTGTTGACAGCTTGCCTTCTACCGCTTCCTTCAACAGTATTGTGGCTAAAGGCAGGAAAAGCATGAGAGTAACATAGCGGCGGGAGGCCGTATTGCACTGTGTTCATGTGCGGGCCAGTGATGTGTGTGTGTGTGTGTGTGTGTGTGTGTGTTGTGGGGCATGAGCAGTCCTCAGGGCAATGGTACCCAAGTTCATATACTCCAATATGTGACCTTTAAATGCCAGATTGTTAAAAAATGGATGGAAATAAGGAAGGGATCCATCTCTATTCACAGAACACCTTGGAACACAAGTAATAAGATGCAAAGAACACCATGTGAAGAAAGGACTCCCTGTGTCTAGAAGTCCCATCAGTGGCAGGAAAGCCCCCTCGGTCCTCAACATTCTCTGCCACCACCTCTCATCTCTCTTCTCTTGCTCATTCCCTCACCGCACTGACTGCATGTTGAGATCTGCAGATCTGCAGTAAGTGCCTTCTGCAGGGCCTTTGCTCTGCTTTCCCTGCAGGGCAACCACCTCCCCCCAGATATCCTCCTGCCTCCTACTCAGTCTTTCTGGGACCTCTGTTAAAACGTCACCTTCTTTGCAGGTCTTCCTGAACTCCTATTAAAACCTAGCATCCTCCGCATATACTTCTTTTTATAACAACCTTTTTCCCCCTTCATAGCACCTGTCACCATCTTATATGGAATATGATTTTTTAATTTTTTATATATATTCTTTCTCCATCATTGTATTGTATGGAGTTTTTTTTTTCTCCAAGTTTTTATTTAAATTCCAATTAGTTAACATACAGTGGCAAATAAGATTCAGGTGGAAACTTTGGTGATTCGACACTTCCATACAATACCCAGTGCTCATCACAAGTGCCCTCCTTCATCCCTTCACCTATTTCTCTCATCCCCTCACCCACTTCCCTCCAGCAACCCTCAGTTTGTTCTCTACAGATAAGAGTCTGTTTCTGGTTTGCCTCCCTTTTTTTAACCCACTATGTTTGCTTGCTTTGTTTCCCTAAATTCCACTCATGAGTGAAATCATATGGTGTTTGTCTTTCTGAGTGACTTATTTCACTTATCATCAGTCAGTGGACATTCAGGCTCTCTCCATAGTTTGGCTATTGTTGATCATGTTGCTATAATCACCAGGTGAATTTACTTTTCAAATTAGTATTTTTTGTGTCCTTTGGGGAAATACCTAGTGATACAACCTAGAATGGGGAAGATATTTGCAAATGACGTATCTATAAGGGTTAGTATCCAAAATCTATAAAGAACTTACCAAACTCAACACCCAAAAAGCACATAATACAGTTAAGAAATGGACAGAAGACATGAGTAGATAATTTTACAAAACAGACATGCAGAGGGCTAACAGACATATGAAAGATGCTCAACATCACTCATCATCAGGGAAACACACATCAAAGCTACAATGAGATATCACGTTACACCCGTCAGAATGGCTAAAATGAACAACACATTCAACAGCAGGTGTTGGCGAGGATGCAGAGAAAGGGGGACCCTCTTACATTGTTGGTGGGAATGCAACCTGATGCAGCCATTCTGGAAAGCTGTATGGAGGTTCCTCAAAAAGTTAAATAGAACTGCCCTTTGATCCAGCAATTGCACTGCTAGGCATTTACTCAAAGAACGAAAATACTAATTCAAAGGGACACATGCTCCCCAATGTTTATAGGAGCATTATCTACAGTAGCCAAACTATGGGAACGGCCCAAGTGTCCTTCCACTGATATGGATAAGGAGAATGTGATATATTTTATATAATAATGGAATAAGAGTCAGCCATAAAGCATGATTCTTGCCATTAGCACGATACAGATGGAGGTAAAGAGTATTATGTTAAGTGAAATAAGTCACTCAGAGAAAGATTAAAACCATATGTTTTAACTCATATGAGGAATTTAAGACACAAGAGAAGTAGCTAAGTGGAAAAAAGAGGGGGAGGTAAAGAAAGAAACAGACTCTTAACTACAGAGAACACACTGCTGGTTACCAGAGGAGAGATGGTGGGGGATGGGGAAATGGTTGATGGGGATTGAGGAGAGCACCTGTGCTGAGCACCAGGTGTCGTATGGGTGTACTGAATCACTATATGTTGCACACTTGAAACTACTTTTATACTTCATGTTAACTAACTGAAATTTAGGGCGCCTGGGTGGCTCAGTTGGTTAAGCATCTGCCTTTAGCTAAGGTCATGATCCCAGAGTCCCAGGATCAAGTCCCAGGATCCAGTCCCATATCAGGCTCCCTTCTCAGTGGGGAGTCTGCTTCTCTCTCTGACCCTCTGCCATATCATTCTCTCCTTCTTACCCTCTTTCTCAAATACATACATAAAATCTTTAAAAAAAATTAACTGAAATTTAAATAGAAACCCAAATAATGAAAAAAAAGTAAAAATAAATAAATGATGTCCATTTTTTGAAAATTACTATGTCATTTTTTTTTTTCTTCCTTGGTAGTCGTGTCAACAAGATGGTACCAGGTAATGATACACAGGTTTCAGAGTTTGTTCTTCTGGGATTATCAGAGGAACCAGAAGTGTATCCGCTCATTTTTGGGCTTTTCCTCTCCATGCACTAGATCACTGTGTTTGGAAAACTGTTCCTCATCCTCGCCATCAGCTCTGACTCCCACCGCTGTGTTCCTCGGGTTTCACACATGCTACCAAAAGCACAGTGATGATTTTAGGACTTAGACCATTCCTGGGTACTGTTGTTTCATACAGATAAGTCTGTGGCATTTTCTTTACCTTGTTGCAAACATTTTTGATAAGGTTTGCACATACAGAAAATATCTTATGTTGGAAGCGTGTTTTTGTCAAATGTGTCTCAATGCTGTGTTGCTCGGGTTTCACTCATGCTACCAAAATCACAATGATGATGTTAGGGCTCAGACCGTTACTGGGCACTGTTGTTTCTTCCAGATAAGTGTATGGCATTTTCTTTACTTTGCCACAACCACTTATGGTAGGGTTTCCACATCAAGAAAATATTTCTCGTTGGAACCCGTTTTTGCCAAAAGGGTCTCAGTGCTGTTTTCCTCAGGTTTAACTCACGCTACCAAAACCATTGGGATGATGTAAGGGCTCAGAAAGTTCCTAAGCACTGTTGTTTCTTACAGATATGTGTATGGCATTTTCTTTACCTTACCACAACCACTTAGGATAGGGTTTGCACAAGAAGAGAATATTTTTCATTGGAACCGTTTTTTTCCCAAATGTGCCTGAGTGCTGTGTTCTTCGAGTTTAACTCATGCTACCAAAAGCACAGTGATGATGTTAGGACTCAGACCGTTCCTGGGCACTGTTGTTTCTTACAGATAAGAGTACGGCATTTACTTTACCTTGCCACAACCACTTTTGAAAGGGTTTGCACATACAGAAAATATCTTTCGTTGGAAGCGGGTTTTTGTCAAATGTGTCCCAATGCTGTATTCCTCGGGTTTTACTCATGCTACCAAAAACACAATGATATGTTAGGGCTCAGACCGTTCCTGGGCGCTCTTCTTTCTTCCAGATAAGTGTATGGCATTTTCTTGACCTTGATACAACCACTTATGATAGGGTTTCCACATCAAGAAAATTTTCTCGTTCGAACCCGTTTTTGCCAAAAGTGTCTCAGTGCTGTGTTCCTCGGGTTTAACTCATGCTACCAAAACTGACGGCATGATGTAAGGGCTCAAACTGTTACTGGGCACTGTTGTTTCTTAGAGATGAGTGTATGGCATTTTCCTTACCTTGCCACAGCCGCTTGTGATGGGGTTTGCACGTGAAGAAAATACATTCGTTAGAAGCCGGTTTTTGCCAAATGTGTCTCAGTGCTGTGTTCCTCGGGTTTCACTCATACTGCCAAAAGCCCATTGATGATGTTAGGGCTCAGACCATTTCTGGGCACTGTTGTTTCTTACAGATATGTGTATGGCATTTACTTTACCTTGCCACAACCACTTGCGATAGGGTTTGCACATACAGAAAATATCTTTCGTTGGATGCGGGTTTTTGTCAAATGTGTCTCAATGCTGTATTCCTCGGGTTTTACTTATGCTACCAAAAACACAATGATATGTTAGGGCTCAGACCGTTCCTGGGCACTGTTGTTTCTTCCAGGTAAGTGTATGGCATTTTCTTTACCTTGCCACAACCACATGATAGGGTTTCCACATCAAGATAATATTTCTCGTTGGAACCCGTTTTTGCCAAAAGTGTCTCAGTGCTGTGTTCCTTGGGTTTAACTCATGCTACCAAAACCGCCGGAATGATGTAAGGGCTCACACTGTTCCTCAGCACTGTTGCTTCTTACAGATATGTGGATGACAATTTCGTTACTTTGCCCCAACCACTTGTGATAGGGTTTGCACCTTAAGAAAAATTTTTTCGTTGGAAGCCAGTTTTTGCCAAATGTGTCTCAGTGCTGTGTTCCTCGGGTTTCACTCATGCTACCAAAAGCACAGTGATGATGTTAGGGCTTAGACCATTCCAGGATACTGTTGTTTCTTACAGATAAGTGTTAGGCATTTTCTTTACCTTGCTTCAACCACTTTTCATAGGGTTTGCACATACAGAAAATATCTTTCGTTGGAAGCGGTTTTTTGTCAAATGTGTCTCAATGCTGTATTCCTCGGATTTCACTCATGCTACCAAAAACACTATGATGATGTTAGGGCTCAGACCATTCCTGGGCACTGTTGTTTCTTCCAGATAAGTGTATGGCATTTTCTTTACCTTGCCACAACCACTTATGATAGGGTTTCCACATCAAGAAAATATTTCTCGTTGGAACCCGTTTTTGCCAAATGTGTCTCAGTGCTGTGTTCCTCAGGTTTAACTCATGCTACCAAAACCGCCGATGATGATGTTACAACTTAGAGCATATCTGGGTACTGATGTTTCTTACAGATAAGTGTGTTGCATTTTCCTTACCTTGCTGCAACTACTTTTAATAGGGTTTGCACATCCAGAAAATATCTTTCGTTGGAAGCGGGTTTTTCTCAAATGTGTCTCAATACTGTTGTCCTCGGGTTTCACTCATGCTACCAAAAGCACGATGATGATGTTAGGGCTCAGACCATTCCTGGGCACTCTTGATTCTTCCAGATAAGTGTATGGCATTTTCTTTACCTTGCGACAACCACTTATGATAGGGTTTCAACATCAAAAAATATTTCTCCTTGAAATCCATTTTTGCCAAAAGTGTCTTTGTGCTATGTTCCTCGGATTTAACTCACGCTACCAAAACCGCCCGGATGATGTAAGGGCTCAGACTGTTCTTGGGCACTGTTGTTTCTTACTGATGAATTTAGGGGATTATCTTTACCTTGCCGCAGCCACTTGTGATAGGGTTTCCACATCAAGAAAATATTTCTCGTTGGAACCCGTTTTTGCCAAAAGTGTCTAAGTGCTGTGTTCCTCGGGTTTAACTCATGCTACGAAAACTGCCGTGATGATGTAAGGGCTCAGGCTATTCCTGGGCACTGATGTTTCTTACAGATGAGAGTATGGCATTTTCTTTACCTTGCCACAACCATTTGTGATAGGGTTTCCACGTGAAGAAAATATTTTCGTTGGAAGCCGGTTTTTGCCAAATGTGTCTCACTGTGTGTTCCTCGGGTTTCACTCATGCTACCAAAAGCACAGTGATGATGTTAGGGCTTAGAGCATTCCTTGGTACTCTTGTTTCTTACAGATAATGTCTGTTGCATTTTCTTTACCTTCCTGCAACCACTTTTGATAGGGTTTGCATATACAGAAAATATCTTTCTTTGGAAGCAGGTTTTTGTCAAATATGTCTCAGTGCTGTGTGCCTCGGGTTTCAATCATGCTACCAAAAAAGCACAATGATGATGTTAGGGCTCAGACCATTCCTGGGCATTGTTGTTTCTTACAGATATGTGTATGGCATTTTCTTTACCTGCCACAACCACTTATGATAGGGTTTCCAAATCAAGAAAATATTTCTCGTCGGAACCCGTTATTACCAAAAGTGTCTCAGTGCTGTGTTCCTGAGGTTTAACTCATTCTACCAAAACCGCTGGTGATGATGTTAGGGCTTAGACCATTCCTGGGTACTGTTGTTTCTTACAGATAAGTGTGTGGCATTTTCTTTACCTTGCTGCAACTACGTTTAATAGGGTTTGCACATACAGAAAATATCTTTTGTTGAAGCGGGTTTTTGTCAAATGTGTCTCAAGGCTGTGTTCCTCGGGTTTCACTCATGCTACCAAAAGCACAATGATGATGTTAGGGCTCAGACCGTTGCTGGGCACTCTTGTTTCTTCCCGATAAGTGTATGGCATTTTCCTTACCTTGCCAAAACCACTTATGATAGGGTTTCAACATCAAAAAATTTTTCTCCTTGAAAATCGTTTTTGCCAAAGAGTCTCAGTGCTGTGTTCCTTGGGTTTAACTCATGCTACCAAAACCTCCGGGATGATGTAAGGCCTCAGACTGTTCCTGGGCACTGTTGTTTCTTATAGATATGTGTATGGCAATTTCTTTTCCTTGCCACATCCACTTGTGATAGGGTATGCCCATGAAAAAATTATTTTCGTTGGAAGCTGGTTTTTGCCAAATGTGTCTCAGTGCTGTCTTCCTCGGGTTTCACTCATGCTGCCAAAAGCCCAGTGATGATGTTAGGGCTCAGGCCGTTCCTGGGCACTATTGTTTCTTACAGATATGCGTATAGAATTTTCTTTACCTTGCCAGAACCAATTAAGATAGAGTTTGCTCAAGAAGAGAATATTTTTCATTGGAACCTGGTTTTTCCCAAATGTGCCTGAGTGCTGTGTTTCTCAGGTTTCACTCATGCTACCAAAAGTGCAGTGATGATGTTAGGGCTTAGACCATTCCTGGGTACTGTGGTTTCTTACAGATAAGTGTGTGGCATTTTCTTTTCCTTACTGCAACCACTTTTGATACGGATTGCACATACAGAAAATATCTTTCGTTTGAGGCGGGTTTTTGTCAAATGTGTCTCAATGCTGTGTTCTTCGGGTATCACTCATGCTATCAAAAGCACAATGATGATGTTAGGGCTCAGACCGTTCCTGGGCACTGTTGTTTCCTCCAGACAAGTGTATGGCATTTTCTTTACCTTGCCACAATAACTTACGATAGGGTTTCCACATCAAGAAAATATTTCTCGTTGGAAACCGTATTTGCCAAAAGTGTCTCAGGGCTGTGTTCCTCGGGTTTAAGTCATGCTACCAAAACGGCCGGGATGATGTAAGGGCTCAGAAAGCTCCTGGACACTGTCGTTTCTTACAGATGAATGTATGGCATTTTCTTTACCTTGCCACAACCACTTGTGATAGGCTTTGCACGTGAAGAAAATATTTTCGTTTGAAGCCGTTTTTTGCCAAATGTGTCTCAGCGCTGTGTTGCTCGGGTTTCACTCATGCTGCCAAAAGCCCAGTGATGATTAGGGCTCAGACCTTCCCTGACACTGTTGTTTCTTACAGATATGTGTATGGCATTTTCTTAACCTTGTCACAACCACTTAGGATAGGGTTTGCAGAAGAAGAGAATATTTTTCGTTGGAACCAGGTTTTTCCCAAATGTGCCTGAGTGCTGTGTTCCTCGGGTTTAACTCATGCTACCAAAAGCACAGTGATGATGTTAGGGCTCAGACCGTTCCTGGGCACTGTTGTTTATTACAGATAAGTGTATGGCATTTCCTTTACCTTGCCACAACCACTTGTGATAGGGTTTGCACCTTACGAAAAATATTTTCATTGGAAGCCACTTTTTGCCTAATGTGTCTCAGAGTTGTGTTCCACGGGTTTCACTCATGCTACCAGAAGCACAGTGATGATGTTAGGGCTCAGACCGTTCCTGGGCACTGTTGTTTCTTACAGATAAGTGTACAGCATTTACTTTAACTTGCCACAACCACTTGTGATAGGGTTTGCACCTTAAGAAAAATTTTTTCATTGGAAGCCACTTTTTACCTAATGTGTCTCAGTGCTGTTTTCCTCGGGTTTCACTCATGCTACCAAAAGCACAGTGATGATGTGAGGGCTTAGACCATTCCTGGGTACTGTTGCTTCTTACAGATAAGTGTGTGGCATTTTCTTTACCTTGTTGCAACCACTTTTGATAGATTTTCCACATACAGAAAAGATCTTTCGTTGTAAGCAGGCTTTTGTTAAATGTGACTCAAATCTGTGTTCCTCGGGTTTAACTCATGCTACCAAAACCGCTGAGATGATGTAAGGGCTCAGAAAGTTCCTGGGCACTGTTGTTTCTTACAGATGAGTGTATGGCATTTTCTGTACCTTGCCACAACCACTTGTGATAGGGTTTGCAGGTGAAGAAAATATTTTCGTTGGAAGCCGGTTTTTGCCAAATGGGTCTCAGTGCTGTGTTCCTCGAGTATCACTCATGCTACCAAAAGAACAGTGATGATGTTAGGGCTTAGACCATTCCTGGGTACTGTTGTTTCTTACAGATAAGTGTGTGGCATTTTCTTTACCTTGTTGCAACCACTTTTGATAGGGTTTGCACATACAGAAAGGATCTTTCGTTGGAAGCGGATTTTTGTCAAATGTGACTCAATGCTGTGTTCCTAGGGTTTCACTCATGCTACCAAAAGCACAATGATGCTGTTAGGGCTCAGACCGTTCCTGGGCACTGTTGTTTCTTCCAGATAAGTGTATGGCATTTTCTTTGCCTTGCCACAACCACTTGTGATACAGTTTGCACGTGAAGAAAATATTTTCGTTGGAAGCCAGTTTTTGCCAAATGGGTCTCAGTGCTGTCTTCCTAGGTTTCACTCAGGCTGCCAAAAGCCCAGTGATGATGTTAGGACTCAGACCGTTCCTGGGCACTGTTGTTTCTTGCAGATATGTGTATGGCATTTTCTTTACCTTTCCACAACCACTTAGGATAGGGTTTGCACAAGACGAGAATATTTTTCAGTGGAACCGGGTTTTTTCCAAATGTGCCTGAGTGCTGTGTTCCTCGGGTTTAACTCATGCTACCAAAAGCACAGTGATGATGTTGGGGCTCAGACCGTTCCTGGGCACTGTTGTTTCTTACAGATAAGTATGGCATTTACTTTACCTTGCCACAACCACTTGTGATAGGGTTTGCACGTGAAGAAAATTTTTTCATTGGAAGCCGGTTTTCGCTAATGTGTCTCAGTGTTGTGTTCATCGAGTTTCACTCATGCTACCAAAAGCACAGTGATGATGTTAGGGCTTAGACCATTCCTGGGTACTGTTGTTTCTTATAGATAAGTGTGTGGCATTTTCTTTACCTTGGTGTAACCTCTTTTGATAGGGTTTGCACATACAGAAAGATCTTTCGTTGGAAGCGAGTTTTTGACAAATGTGTCTCAATGCTGTGTTCCTCGGGTTTCACTCATGCTTCCAAAAGCACAATGATGATGTTAGGGCTCAGACCGTTCCTGGGCACTGTTGTTTCTTCCAGATGAGTGTATGGCATTTTCTTTACCTTGCCACAACCCCTTATGATAGGATTTCCACATCAAGAAAATATTTCTCGTTGGAACCCGTTTTTGCCAATAGTGTCTCAGTGCTGCGTTCCTCGGGTTTAACTCATGCTACCAAAACTGCCGGAATGATGTAAGGGCTCAGACTGTTCCTGGGCACTGTTGTTTCTTACAGATATGTGTATGGCATTTTCTTTACCTTGCCACAACCTCTTGTGATAGGGTTTGTACTTTAAGAAAAATATTTTCGTTGGACCCAGTTTTCGCCAAAAGTGTCTCAGTGCTGTGTTCCTCGGGTTTCACTCATGCTATCAAAAGCACAGTGATGATGTTAGGGCTTAGACCATTCCTGGGTACTGTTGTTTCTTATAGATAAGTGTGTGGCATTTTCTTTACCTTGCCACAACCCCTTATGATAGGATTTCCACATCAAGAAAATATTTCTCGTTGGAACCCGTTTTTGTCAAATGTGTCTCAATGCTGTGTTCCTCGGGTTTCACTCATGCTTCCAAAAGCACAATGATGATGTTAGGGCTCAGACCGTTCCTGGGCACTGTTGTTTCTTCCAGATGAGTTAATGGCATTTTCTTTACCTTGCCACAACCCCTTATGATAGGATTTCCACATCAAGAAAATATTTCTCGTTGGAACCCGTTTTTGCCAAAGTGTCTCAGTGCTGTGTTCCTCAGGTTTAACTCATGCTACCAAAAGCACAGTGATGATGTTAGGGCTTAGACCATTCCTGGGTACTGTTGTTTTTTACAGATAAGTGCGTGGCATGTTCTTTACCTTGCTGAAACCACTTTTGATAGTGTTTGCACATACAGAAAAGATCTTTCGTCAGAAGCGTGTTTTTCTCAAATGTCTAAAAGCTGTGTTCCTCGGCTTTCACTCATGCTACCAAAACCACAATGATGATGTTAGGGCTCAGTCCGTGTTTGGGAACTGCTGTTTCTTGGAGATAAGTGTATGGCATTTTCTTTACTTGCCACAACCACTTGTCATAGGGTTTGCACGTGAAGAAAATATTTTCGTTGGAAGCCGGTTTTTGCAAAATGGGTCTCAGTGCTGTGTTCTTCGTGTTTCACTCATGCTGCCAAAAGCCCAATGATGATGTTAGGGCTCAGACTGTTCCTGGGCACTGTTGTTTCTTCCAGATAAGTGTATGGCATTTTTTTTTACCTTGCCACAACCACTTATGATAGGGTTTCGACATCAAGAAAATATTTCTCATTCGAACCCGTTTTTGCCAAAAGTGTCTCGGTGCTGTGTTCCTCGGGTTTAACTCATGCTACCAAAACCGCCAGTTGATGTAAGGGCTCAGATAGTTTTTGAGCACTGTTGTTTCTTACAGATGAGTGTAGGGTATTTTCTTTACCTTGCCACAACCACTTGTGATAGGGCTTACATGTGAAGAAAATATTTTCGTTGGAAGTCGGTTTTTCCCAAATGAGTCTCAGTGCTGTGTTCCTGGGGTTTCACTCATGCTACCAAAAACAGAGTGATGATCGATGAACACAGCATTGAGACACATTTGATAAAAATCCGCTTCCAACGAAATATATTTTCTGAATGTGCAAACCCTATCAAAAGTGGTTGCGGCAAGGTAAAGAAATTCCACACACTTATTTGTAAGAAACAACAGTACCCAGGAATGGTCTAAGCCCTGACATCATCACTGTGCTTTTGGTAGCATTAGTGAAACCTGAGGAATACAGCACTGAGACACATTTGGCAAAAAGCAGCTTCCAACGAGAAAATTTTCTTAAGGTGCAAACCCTATCACAATTGGTTGTGGCAAGATAAAGAAAATGCCATACACTTATCTGTTAGAAACAACAGTCCCCAGGAATGGTATGAGCCCTAATATCATCACTGTGCTTTTGGTAGCATGAATTAAACCCAAGGAACACAGTACTCAGGCACATTTGGGAAAAATGCGGTTCCAACAAAAAATATTCTCTTCTTCTGCAAACCTTATCCTAAGTTTTTGTGGCAAGGTAAATAAAATGCCATACACTCATCTGTAAGAAACAACAGTGCCCAGGAACTTTCTGAGCCCTTACATCATCCCAGCCATTTTGGTAGCATGAGTTAAACCCGAGGACCACAGCCCTGAGACACATTTGGCAAAAACGGGTTCGAACGAGAAATATTTTCTTGATGTGGAAACCCTATCATAAGTGGTTGTGGCAAGGTAAAGATAAGCCATACACTTATGTGGAAGAAACAACAGTGCCCAGGAACGGTCTGAGCCCTAACATCATCATTGTGCTTTTGGTAGCAGGAGTGAAACCCGAGGAACACAGCATTGAGACACATTTGACAAAAACTGGCTTCCAACGAAAGATATTTTCTGTATGTGCAAACCCTATCAAAAGTGGTTGCAGCAAGGTAAAGAAAATGTACACACTTATCTGTAAGAAATAACATTACCCAGGAATGGTCTAAGCCCTAACATCATCACTGTGCTTTTGGCAGCATGAGTGAAAACCGAGGAACACAGCACTGAGACCCATTTGGGAAAAACTGGCTTCCAACGAAAATATTTTCTTCACATGCAAACCCTATCACAAGTGGTGGTGGCAAGGTAGAGAAAATGCAATACACTCATCTGTAAGAAACAACAGTGCCAAGGAACTTTCTGAGCCCTTACATCATTCCAGCGGTTTTGGTAGCATGACTTAAACCTGAGGAACACAGCCCTGAGACACTTTTGGCAAAAACGGGTTCGAACGAGAAATATTTTCTTGATATGGAAACCCTATCATAAGTGATAGTGGCAAGGTAAAGAAAATGCCATACACTTATGTGGAAGAAACAACAGTACCCAGGAACGGTCTGAGCCCTGACATCATCATTTTGCTTTTGGTAGCATGAGTGAAACCCGAGGAACACAGCATTGAGACACATATGCCAAAAACCCGCTTCCAAAGAAAGATCTTCTCTCCGTGCAAACCCTATCAAAAGTGGTTGCAGCAAGGTAAAGAAAATTCCACACATTTATCTGTAATAAACAACAGTACCCAGGAATGGTCTAAGCACTAACATCGTCACTGTGCTTTGTAGCATGAGTTAAGCCCCAGGAACACCGCATTCAGGCACATTTGGGCAAAACCCGGTTCCAAGGAAAAATATCCTCTCCTTGTGCAAACCCTAACGTAAGTGGTTGTGGCAAGGTAAAGAAAATGCCATAGACATATCTGTAAGAAACAACAGTGCCCAGGAACGGTTTGAGTCCTAACATCCTCACTGCGCTCTTGGCAGCATGAGTGAAACCCGAGGAACACAGCACTGAGACCCATTTGGCAAAAAACGGCTTCCAAGGAAAATATTTTCTTCACATGCAAACCTTATCACAAGTGGTTGTGGCAAGGTAAAGAAAATGCCATACACTCATCTGTAAGAAACAACAGTGCCCAGGAACTTTCTGAGCCCTTACATAATTCCGGTGGTTTTGGTAGCATGACTTAAACCCGAGGAACAAAACCGTGAGACACTTATGACAAAAACGGGTTCGAACGAGAAATATTTTCTTGATGTGGAAAACCTACCATAAGTAGTTATGGCAAGGTAAAGAAAATACCATGCACTTATCTGGAAGAAACAACAGTGACCAGAAACGGTCTGAGCCCTAACATTATCACTGTGCTTTTGGCAACATGAGTGAAACCCGAGGAACACAGCACTGAGACTCATTTGGCAAAAACCGGCTTCCAATGAAAAAAATTTTTTTAAGGTGCAAACCCTACCCCAAGTGGTTGTGGCAAGGTAAAGAAAATTCCACACATTTATCTGTAAATAACTACAGTGCCCAGGAATGGTCTGGGCCATAACATCATCAATGGGCTTTTGGTAGCATGAGTGAAACCCGAGGAAGACAGCACTGAGACTCATTTGGCAAAAAACGGCTGCCAATGAAAAAAACAATTTTTGAGGTGCAAACCCTACCACAAGTGGTTGTGACAAGGTAAAGTAAATGCCATACACTTCTCTGTAAATAACTACAGTGCCCAGGAATGGTCTGGGCCCTAATATCATCACTGTGCTTTTGGTAGCATGAGTGAAAACAGAGGAGCACAGCACTTAGACACATTTGACAAAATCTGGCTTCCAAAGAAGAAGTCTTTCTTAACGTGCAAACATGCTCACAACTGCCTGTGGCAAGGTGAAGTAAATGCCATACACTGATCTGTAAGAGACCACAGTGCCCAGGAACAGTCTGAGCCCTTACATCATCCCGGCGGTTTTGCTAGCATGGGTTAAACCCGAACGAACACAGCACTGAGACACTTTGGGCAAAAACGGCTTCCAAAGCAAAATATATTCTTTTTATGGAAAACCTATCAAAAGTGGCTGTAGCAAAGCAAACAAAATGCCACACACTTATGTGTAAGAAACAACATTACCTAGGAATGGTCTAAGCCGTAACATCATCACTGTGCTTTTGGGAGCATGGGGGAAACCCGAGGCACACAGCACTGAGACCCATTTGAAAAAAAGGCACCTTCCAACGAAAAGAGATTTCCTAAGGTGCAGACCCTATCACAATGGTTGTGGCAAGGTAAAGAAAATTCCATACACTTATTTGTAAGAAACCACAGTGCCCAGCAATGTTCTAAGCCCTAACATCATCACTGTGCTTTTGGCAGCATGAGTGAAAACACAGGAACACAACACTGAGAAATATTTGACAAAAACCGGCTTCCAAAGAAGAAATCATTCATAACGTGTAAATATGCTCACAAGAGCCTGTGGCCAGGTGAAGTAATGCCATACACTGATCTATAAGAGACCACAGTACTCAGGAACAGTCTGAGCCCTTACATCATCCCAGCTTTTTTGCTAGCATGAGTTAAACCCGAACGAACACAGCACTGAGACACTTTGGGCAAAAACGGCTTCCGACCAAAAATATTTTCTTGATGTGGGAAACCTATCAAAAGTGGTTGTAGCAAGGCAAACAAAACGCCACACACTTATGGGTAAGAAACAACCTTACCCTGGAGTGCTCTAAGCCCTAACATCGTCACTGTGCTTTTGGTAGCATGAGGGAAACCTGAGGGACACAGCACTGAGACCGATTTGGCAAAAAGCCGCTTTCCAACGAAAACGGTTTTCCTAAGGTGCAGACCCTATCACATGTGGTTGTGGCAAGGTAAAGAAAATGCCATACTTTTCTCTGGAAGAAACAACAGTGCCCAGCAATGTTCTAAGCCCTAACATTATCACTGTGCTTTTGGCAGCATGAGTGAAAACAGAGGAGCACAGCACTGAGACACTTTTGACAAAAACCGTCTTCCAACGAAGAAATCTTTCTTAACGTGCAAACATGCTCATAAGTGCCTGGGGCAAGGTGAAGTCAATGCCATACACTGATCTGTAAGAGACCACAGTGCCCAGGAACAGTCTGAGCCCTTAAATCATCCCGGCGGTTTTGCTAGCTTGAGTTAAACCCGAATGAACACAGTACTGAGACACTGAGCAAAAACGGCTTCCAACGAAAAATATTTTTTGACGTGGGAAACCTATCAAAAGTGGTTGTAGAAAGGCAAACAAAATGCCACACACTTATGTGCAAGAAACAACAATGTCCAGGAGTGGTCTAAGCCCTAACATCATCACTGTGCTTTTGGTAGCATGAGGGACCCGAGGCACACAGCACTGAGACCCATTTGGCAAAAAGGTGGCTTCCAACGAAAACAGTATTCCCAAGGTGAAGACCCTAACAAAAGTGGTTGTGGCAAGGTGAAGAAAATGCCATACACTTCACTGGAAAAAACCACAGTGCCCAGCAATGTTCTAAGCCCTAACATCATCACTGTGCTTTTGGCAGCACGAGTGAAAACAGAGGAGCACAGCACTGAGACTCATTTGACAAAAACCGGCTTCCAACGAAGAAATCTTTCTTAACGTGCAAACATGCTCAC
>NW_024426340.1:0-1034 GCF_017311325.1 Ursus maritimus | reverse complement strand
CACAACCTCAAAAACTAATGATGTACCATACACTGGCTAACGAAACAGAATAATAAACAAGTAAAATAAAGAAAATGAAAGAAAAAAAGAAAAAAAAAAGACAAGAAAAAAATAAATATTACATAGATACCCAGAGTCCAAAACATAATCTCTTCCCTGATCAAAGGTCAAAGAATTTAGTGCTCTACTCCTATGACAATGAAATCGACAGTTCACTAGTCACTGAGTGGATTTCACAGCCCCCTGCAGGTTCACTGCAGATTGAAAGAGAACATTTTAATCAAATTTTGTCCTTATACAACATCTCAGTAAAGAACCTTAGGTCTCATTCTCCTATGTTAACCCATTTGCAGGTCCTTCTTTATACCAGGGTAAACACTGAGAGACTCTTTCTTTAGGGAAACTTTAGAAAAGAAGGGATGAGAATCTAGAGAGCTAAAACGAATGCCTTTTCATTTTCACTTCAGAGTTTGGTGAGTCTCTGCATTGAGAATAGTCCTAGAAATGCCCCAAGGGCTATCCTGTGTGAGATTACCTTCAGAGAATGTTGGCGTCCCTGAGTGAAAATGACTAGGGCCATGGTAACACCCCTGCTCTCTTTTTGTGAATTCCCCTTTGAGTTTCTCCTCCTTGAGCTCTTCCCTCTGCCCCTTTGGGCTTGTTCCTCTCCAGCCAAGTGACCAAGAATGTCTACTGCTTGCCCACACCTCCAGATCAGAGGCTTTCCTCTCCCTTCCCCCACATGTTTGCACAGGGCCTGAGCCAGGGTTTCAGTCCAGGGTTTTCAGACACAGGTCACATGGCTTTAGGAGGTCCTCATATGCACATGGCAGAAAGGAACTTGGAGATAGGCTGAGGCTCCTGTTGGCTCTGACATTCTAGGACTCATTCCATAGCCTGGCCTCCTCCTCAGAAGACTGGGACAAGGGTGAGAAGGGGGTGTGTTTGTCGGCCAAGGGTCCCCTCCTTCCTACAGCAGTCTGTTTCTGAACGTGTGTGCTGGGTGCTAGGTGCATCCCTCTCTGGGAGGCGTG
>NW_024426339.1:362-1034 GCF_017311325.1 Ursus maritimus | reverse complement strand
TTCTGCATCTATTGAGAGAATCATATGATTTTTCACTTTTTTCTTGTTGATAAAATCTATGACACTGAGAGATTTGCGAATGTTGAACCACCCTTGCATCCCAGGGATGAATCCCACTTGGTCATGATGGATAATCGTTTTAATGTTTTGTTGGATTCTATTAGCAAGGATCTTGTTGAGAATCTTGGTGTCCATATTCCTTAGGGAAATCAGTCTGTAATTCTCCTTTTTGATGGGGTCTTTGCCTGGTTTGGGGATCAAGGTAATATTGGCATCATAGAATGAGTTTGGTAGCTTTCCTTCTGTTTCTAATTTCTGAAATATCTTTAGGAGAATAGGTATTATTTCTTCTTTGAATGTTTTTTAGAATTCCCTGGGAAAACCGTCTGGTCCTGGCGTTTTGTTTTTTCGAAGGTTTTCATCACTGTTTCAATCTCTTCATAATTAATTGGCCTGTTTAAAGAATCAATTTCTTCCTGTTTCAGCCTTTGTAGTTTATAGGTGTCCAGGAAATCCTCCATCTCTTCAGATTGCTTAATTTATTGGCATAAAGCTGTTGATAAAAGTTTCTAATAATCCTTCCAATTTCATTGGTGTTGGTTGTGACCTCTCCCTGTTCATTCATAATTTTATTAATTTGGGTCCTTTCTCTATTCTTTTGGATAAGTCTTG
>NW_024426339.1:0-200 GCF_017311325.1 Ursus maritimus | reverse complement strand
GAGGTGAGAATCTAAAAACTGCATTTTAGATTTTTCTATTCTTTTGAGTGAGGCTTGGATGGCTATGTATTTTCCCCTTAGGAATGCCTTTGCAGTGTCCCATAGGTTTTGGACCATTGTGGTTTCATTCTCGTTGGTCTCCATAAATTGTTTAAAGTTATTTTTGATTTCCTGGTTTATCAAATCATTGCTGAGCAGGA
>NW_024426338.1:0-1035 GCF_017311325.1 Ursus maritimus | reverse complement strand
TGGAGGACTCGGATCGCACAGGCCTTGCGAGGTTGCTGCCTGTCTACCCCAGCCGAGTTTACTGCACCGCTGTCTATGGTGATAGCTCTCCTCCTGCGGCAGCTTCTGCATCTAAAATCTTTGTAGGCAGTTGAGGCGGTAGGCAAAGAGTGTTTCCTGAATCTGCTTGGTTTGGATTGCTTTTTAACTTAGGATAATCTTCATGCCGAAGTGGCCCATCTTGGGGTGGCCTGCCCTTGGCAGCTGTAAGAAGATCACGGACCTTATAAAGAAAAAGAAAGTGAAATACAGGTCGGAATGTACTGGAACATCTATGCTTATTATTGTTAGACAACGTACTGAGTAATTTTCTGTAGTGTTGAGAGATATAGAAAGACTATTGAGTGCCTGTAACTACTTTTTGGATTTTTTTAAACAGCAAAATTACTCTGAAAATAACAGTGTGACTAGAGATTAAAGCTAATACAAGAGACAGAATAACTATTGATAAAAAAAAAAAAAAAACCAAGGGAGCAATTTGCCTTCATGCAGGAAAATATTAAAGGCTATCCAAAGGAATTTATAAGTGAATGGACAGGATTTTAACTTACTAGCAGAACAACAAAAGGGCTTCCAGCTCAGTAACCTACTTACCCAGATAAATTTCCTATGTTCCATGTTTATTCAGTCTATCCTTTCTCAGCCTTAGGGACAAGATAATTCAGTGTTGAGTTTTTAGCTAGGCTCCTACTCCTCACTTCTCCTGTTCCCACCAATTCCTCAACTGCTTTTCACTATTCCAGTCCTGGCTAAGCCCCACCTCTTTAGAAAGCCTCTTGGTACTTGAGAGGGGCCCTCCTGGATAGTCTTACGTGTTTAGTCTGCTCAACATAATTTAGAACTTCAAAGTAAAACATTGTTTTGAACATATGCATTAGATGATATACTTCTTTCAAAAGCATTGGTTATTCTTTCATCATTGCCTTCCTCAAAACTCACTTGTCAAATTGGTAGATTCCTTTTTTTAAATAATATTTTTTATTATATTATGTTAGT
>NW_024426337.1:0-1036 GCF_017311325.1 Ursus maritimus | reverse complement strand
TAGGTATTTACCCAAAGAATACAAAAATACTAATTCAAAGAAATAGATGCACCCCAATGTTTATAGCAGCATTATGGAAACAGCCCAAATGTCTATTGACTGATGAATGGATAAAAGAGAGGTGGTACATGTATACAATGTAATATTACTCAGCCATAAAAAAAGAATGAATCTTGCCATTTATAATGGTGACAATGGATGGAGGCAGAGGGAATTATGCTAACTGAAATAAGTCAGAGAAAGGCAAATACCATATGATTTCACTCATATGTGAAATTTAAGAAACAAAACAAAGTAGAAAAAAAAAGAGAGAGGGCAAACCAAGAAACAGACTCTTAACTATAGAGAACAAACTAATGGTTACTAGAAGGAGGTGGATGGGAGGAGTGAAATAGGTGATGGGGATTAAGAACTGTACTTGTTGGGTTAAGCACTGGGTGATGTATGGAATCGTTGAATCACTATATTGTACACCTGAAACTAATATAACACTGCGTGTTAACTATACTGGAATTTAAATAAACACTTTAATAATAATAATTAATAATAATAATAATAATAATAATAATAATAATATAATCTTTTTGTGTTTTTGTTTGGTTTCATCTTATTTGGAACTCTCTGGTTCCTGGATTTGGATGTGTTGTTTCCTTCACCAAGTTAGGGTAATTTTCAGCCATTATTTCTTCAAATAAGTTTTCTGTCCACTTCTCTACCTCTTTGCCTTCTGAGTCCCCTACATTGCAAATGTTAGTATGCTTGATGTTTTCCCAGTGGTCTCTTAAAACAGTCTCATTTGTTCTGGTTGGGTGATTTCCACTACCCTGTCTTCCAGGTCACTGATTGTTCTTCTACATCATCTAACGTACTGTTGATTCTCTCTAATGTATGTTTCATTTAGTTTTTGTATTCTTCCTCACTTTGCTCATCTATTTTCTCCTGAGTTTGGTGAGCATCTGTATAACCATTACTTTGGACTCTATCTAGTAGATTGCTCATCTCCATTTTGTTTCTTTTCTAAGGTTTTGTCTTGTTG
>NW_024426336.1:0-1036 GCF_017311325.1 Ursus maritimus | reverse complement strand
GTGAGACCGAGGCAGGTTCCTACACCAAAACCCGCCACCCTGACAAGTCAGTCAAACAGGGATTTTCTTTCCACCCTAACGGGGTAAAACAGGGAATCTCTTTCCACCCTAACGGGATGGCTGGGGGACCACTCAGGGGTCCCAGACAGATGGTTCTTGTTTAACACGACAGTGGTTACAACAGGCCACTTACGAACAAGACACAATATCACTACTCCTGAACGCCACTTTTGACGTTAGAAGGGTATGAGGAATACATCGAGGTAAGAGAAAACTCATACAAATGAGGAGGGACTACAAGTCCCTATTATCTTTCCTCGAATCTTCCTATTTTTCTGCAATTGAGTGAAAGGTGCAACATTCACCCCATTAAGTGATCATACAGATCGTACCATAAATTACGTTTCGATGACCAAAAATATCTTTTTCGGTCAACTCCTTTCAAGATTCCTGACCTGTTCGAGAACTCTCGACAAAACAACCATCTGTAATAGGAAGCTGTTGCCCTTGCCAGCATCATCCCTTAAATGATTTCCAGTGGCTCAACTCATATAAACATAAATCATGATCAATAAAATAAAAAATTGCAACTGGAAATCGGAATCCTCTCGGGAATCCCGAAGATACTACCGAGGAAGAACATAGCGCCAGGAAAGAGTCCCTGTCGCATCCTAAGGTGACAACCGGGATTGAGATCCTGTTGATTGCAACATAATACTCAACACCAGGTTATAGGACCTCTCTCACTGGCACTAAACCCTCACCTCACCTCCTCTGTAGTCCGCCTTTGCAACATTTGCAACCACAAGACTACGGACTGTAGTCCGCTTTTGCAACCTTTGCAACCACAAGGCTGCGGCTCCGACAGAGGATCCGACAGGGATGCGACAACAATGGTCAGCAAGCTTGTCACTGGCTAACATCCCTTCCTCTTGTTCTCAATCTCTTCGGTCAACGGACGTAAAAGGCTTGATAAAAATTATTTCTCCGTCAACCTAAGCCAATCCCATTGCTGTTCTCCTTCGGGGAAAACAGC
>NW_024426335.1:0-1036 GCF_017311325.1 Ursus maritimus | reverse complement strand
GAAGAGGAGAAGGTAGTTCTGCTATTGCATTTGCTCTGCTTTCCACCTTTGGGGAGGATAGTCCTGAAGGACCTTGTGCTAGGTGTCCTGTCAGCCCAAAACCTTCCCTGTAAGAGTGGGCCCAGCCCCAAGATCTCTTCCTGAAGGAGAGCACCATGCTGGAGGACACTGTCTAGTGGAGCACTCTGTGATGGTGGAAGTACGCTGTCTGCGCCATCTGAGCAGGAGCCTGGGGCCATGAGTGTTTGTGGAAATCCACATTTAGTATCTCATTTGCTTAACGAGAGGTGGAGGTGGTGCTTGTGCCTGGGGAGGACATTAGAATAGCCACAAGAAATGACACACATGGAAGAATAGCTTCATATGAAGGGATAGCTATTTATTTATAAGGAACTTTTAAAAGTGCTTTTTGAAAGAAGAGTGAACTATCATTTAAATTTACGAACTGTAGCATTAGAAGTGCTTATGGATAATTAAACTTGCAGGTTTAAGTTTTTTGCAATTTTGTGATTTTCAGGTCATGGGGTTTGGTCTATACTTGATGGATGGGAGTGTCAGCAACATCTATAAACTTGATGCCAAGAAAAGAATAAACTTATCCAAAATCGATAAGTACTTCAAGGTGAGTTACATTTTTTTAGATAAGCCTTTTTATCGAGTGTATACAGTTTGTATTTTGGGAGGTAAACCTCTGTGACCCACATCTGGAAGTGTGGACTTAAGCAGCGGGGAGGGGGGACATCACTGGCTTCCATCTGGAAAGGTGGCTACTCTCCCTCTTGCTCTGCATCAGTTTCGCCTCGGTTTGAACCTTGTGTACAGGGAACGGTGGCTGTGTGTACTCTTCTGCATCTGGCTGCTTTCACTCATTTGTTAGATTCATCTCTGTGGGATCCCACAGCTATAGATAGTCCTTAGGTTTTCATTGTGGTGTCCATTTTATGATTATACCTCAACTTATTTATCCATTCTGTTGTGATGGACATGAGGTCATTTCTGAGTTTTGGCTGGTACGAACAATGCTGCTTTGATTTAG
>NW_024426333.1:0-1036 GCF_017311325.1 Ursus maritimus | reverse complement strand
GGCGTCCACCCTCAACCAACAGGAAACACGTGCCATGAGTAATTGCCCCAGCTTCTCACCTTCGGAGGGATGACACCAAGATACATTCTGCGTGTTTCCTTTCAGGGTCCCCAGAGGAATACCCCAGGTGCCCAGAGTGGTTACCTACCCACTAATGCACCCTATTGGCTTTTCCCTTCTTCTCTGTTTTGCTCTCTCAGGTCCCTCACCCTAGTTTTCTGCAATAACCTTGCAAGTAAACCACCAGTTTTATCTCCCATTCTGCTTTCCAGGAAGCCAAATTAAGATACCCAGGATATAGAGCAAACTGGATGTAATTATTCCCTTACTAGGCCACTTCCGCGGTGCTTTTCTGGGAGTCGTTCTGGAGACCCAGCCCAGAGCCAGCTCCTCCGGCGCGAGCAAAAATTCTTTCAGCAGTAATTCCTTGCGTCAAATCCTTTTCTAATCAAAATCACCGAAGTCCTTCGTTGGATGCACTTGAACGCTGACTGCTGCAGCAGGGTTTCCATGTTCTGAAAGTCCTTCATCTGCCTGGTATCTGGGGAGACAGAGCGGAGACCTTCTAGCCAACTTTGCTTTGACTACAACGCCAAAGGAGCCCTTTCTTCCTAGCAGATAAGAAAACTGCAGCTATGGCTTTACTGTTCTCCAGGTCTAATGTATTTTGCTATCATGATAATTTGGAATTTTCTTTTGCCCAGATATCACATATTTACTTGTTAAAACATCCCTTAACTCCCTCCACTTGTCTTCTTTGGTCAGGATAAGGCCTTTGGACATGACTTACTAACAGAGTAATGTTTAAGACATGACTATACAATGGCTTATTAATGTTTCATGGACACACCTAGTTTATGGTTTTCTCTAAGCAAAGCAAATGATTTCAGCGTTAAGACCAAATAATAGCAGTGGCGAGGCATATGGCAAATGGGGGTGAGGCGAGGATTTCTTTTTGCAAGTTAAAATGTTGAAATACACAAAAATACAATGACTATTATAATAAACACCCAGAATTAACAAATGATATCATGCT
>NW_024426332.1:0-1037 GCF_017311325.1 Ursus maritimus | reverse complement strand
TCTTGGGGTCATGAGTTCAAGCCCCATGTTGGGTGTAGAGTCTACTTAAAAAAAAAAAAACAAGCAAAACTAAACTCTAGAGCTATACGTCAGGATACCAATTACCTTTGAGAAAGAGGGGGGTTAAGAGAAGTTTCTGAGGTGCTGGTAATATTCTATTTCTTGAGCTAAGTGATGAGTCCACAAGCGTTGGCTTTGTCAATTCACAAGGTGACATTTATGTTTTGTGCATTGGACATTTATGTTATGCTTTATGTTTTCTATATATGTGTTATCACTTCATGTTAAGAAGTTTTAAAGGGGAGTATTAAGAACATATACTTGTATTTCCTTGATTCTGTAAGCAGCAGCACTAGAAGGGTACATAAGAAACAATGGTGACAATCTATAGGAAGGAGGGCACTAAGAATGGGATATATATGTATCTGTAGCATTTTATACCATGTATGCCACATGAATGTATTAACTATGTGAAACAAAACATTTAATTCCTGCATAAATGGGCAAAACATATTATTAAGCAAAGCTCACATCAGAGAATCTCACAGTTATAAGGACCTAGAACTAACTCTCATCCTACAGAAGATTTTCCTCTAAGCCTTCTGGATCAAGGCCATTCAGTCTCTCCTTGAACTGGTCCAGGGACAGGGAACTCAGTATCTCTGGGGCAGCCCATTCTGTACCAGAGTGCCTTGTGCACTGTAAACACTTCAAACATATGTGCCAAATTCAACTCAGTTATTGGCCAGTCTAGTCAATGTGAAGTCAGAAGTGCAACCATTCTTACTAAGAGGAGAAAATGACTTGGGCCAGATATGTCTAAGATAAAGTTAACACAAAGTTGGAAGAAACAGTAACTGAAATATGAAAGCATTAGAATCTAAATGAGCTCAGCCAGCTGAGGCAATGGGACATAAACCAGCTCGAGGCTTGACAGAGATAGAACAAGTCTTGGGCTTAAAGATCTGGATGGAGAAACATGATTAAAGAACAGCAAACAGGGGCGCCTGGGTGGCTCAGTCGGTTAAGCGTCTGCC
>NW_024426331.1:0-1037 GCF_017311325.1 Ursus maritimus | reverse complement strand
CATTTCCACAAATTTTCACTGTCTTCCAACCATTGTGATTTCCACAGCAAAAATCCAATCAGATAAGCAGTGGATTCTAACTAGTTGACTAAAATTCCAGACTAATAACTTTTCCCATTATCAATTGAATTGAAATAATAATTTTCCTACACCAAGCCCAGCATTGTATTTGCACAGCCATATTTGACCATAAAGAAGGTTCATTCAGCTGATTAAGATCGGCTTATACATTCTCCTGTTGTCTGCTTTTATTTACACTAAAGGGAAAGCATCCCTCGCTTCTCGTTCACCCCTCTTATTGCACTCGCTGATAGAAATATCATTCTTGTAGTCAATGGGAATTCAATTATACCAATTTAAAGCCTTGTATTAAGAACTCAATGGACTGTTCTCTGCCTTTTATGCAGGAAACTCAGCTCATTTCCCACAGAAAATATAATGAGCTTTGTTGTTTTTTTGACAAGTGGCCTTTGTTTTAACCTTTCAACTTTACCCTTTCCCCACGCATGCTTCATCTACACTTTCTATCTCATCATAGACATGGTTCAAGGCAAATCTTTATTTTTAAGCCATAATTGCTACTTTTCTTTTTATTAGCAATGTGTCAAAAATATCAACTACAAAGATACATAAATTGGTGATCTGGTGTCCTTGTTGCTTAGAAACAGGGGCCCTAAATTGCCAGAGGCATCAGTTAGGGTTCTGTGCATTTTTTGTAGTATAAGCCAACTGACTGTAGAGGATACAATGGTCACATCTTGCCGCGGCACGTAAGCTGGAAAGAGGAAGTGAAGAATCTTGCATGCTGCACAGTCTTAGAGGTCTTTTGAGTTGGCTGTGACAGCCATAGAGTCAAAAACATTACACAGGTAGTTTTTTGTTAGGTGTGCCAGGCAGCCGAGGCTACAGCTGAACTATGAGGTTCTCAGTCTCCAGCAAACAAATCGCCTCTATATACTCATACTACTGTTGGCTCACGTTTTGATTTAAAAACATTCACTACATTCATCGTAAGAGTTCAGAAATCTTTTCCTAAG
>NW_024426330.1:0-12705 GCF_017311325.1 Ursus maritimus | reverse complement strand
ACAGACTTAGGGAAGAGGGAGAGTATGTGGGGCCTTGTTTTATTTCAAGGAAGGTCACAAAACAGGCTTGAGGCTACACAGCCAGGAACAGAATCCACACTGACCCGAGATGGAGGCCCGTATACAGTCAGCGCCTGCTACTGGGTTCCAACGGCTCTGTGCGCGCCACTGACTCCCCTGAGGCAGGACACGGGACCCTGAGAGGGGGCTGCGATTGCTGCTGCCCCTGACAGCTGCATGACACTACTGTGACACCGCTCAGACCACCTGTGCCCAGTGCAAAGACCTGTCCCAGTGTGTCTGTCACCTGTCCTGAGTCAGTGTGGCATGTGGTCATGTGACTGTTGACGCTTCCTGTCATGTCCAACTGCGAGACTGTTTGGCAAAGTGGGTTCTCCTGTCTATGGATGGAGATGTCTCTGTCCCCATCAAGACGTGTGGATGTGTGGACTTCCTGTACGTGGGAAGAGAGGTACAAGTTCTGGGAATGGACATTGGGGGTCAGAAATGGAAAAGAATGACAAATTTCCATATTTGGAGCCGTGATCTGAGACTAGAACTGGATCTGGACACTGCAGGCACTCAGGTCTGCTTGGATGAAGGAGTGACTCAGAAATGGCCTCTTTCAACTTATTCCCTTGGTGGTTGTTACGGGTCCAGGTTTGTCGACTCCACTTCCTACTCACACATGAGTGGAGTCGCATTGTTGGCTGATTGAAGTGATCGAACAACATGTCTCTTCCCGACCTTTGTCGCTTCCTGGGATTAAAAACCCAGATCTGTATCACTTCAGATCATCCGCATACATACACTGACATTTTATGTTTCTCTGTACACGCACGTATTTCTGGGGCGAGTAGCCATAATTTTATCAGGCTTTATGTATAGGCCTCCATGAATGTCTGAAAACCCATTCCAGTGTAGACACTGTGCAACTCCATCTCTGGTCCCCAACAGGTGATAATCTCAGTGTTTTAGCAGATCTAGTGACGTGATATATACATGCTCAGTTTGTCTGGGCGACGACCAGCCTCAGACAGGAGAAGGGAGAGCTTTCTGGCTTATGCTCACTTTCAATTTCTCTGTGTATCTTTTTGTGGGCTGAGTAACAGTTCACAGAGCAGTGCTGGCTCACAGAAGACACAAATCACCATTGGTTTAGGTGACTTACACTCTAGCACTTACTCTGGTGCCTAATAAACAGCAGAAATGAAACATAGTTAATGAGGATTCCATGTCCAGTAACACAGTAGACTGAGGTTGCTGCGTCCTTCCTCTCCACGTCTGGTGATGAGCACTGGGTGTTACACGCAACTGATGGATTATTGAACTCTCCAGATGAAACTAATGATGGACTAATGGTGTATATGTTGGCTAATTGAATTTAAATAAAATTAAAAAAAATAAGACTGCCTCTTCTCCCAAACAACTAAAAATGGTAGAAAAAACATAAAATCATCCAAAAGTATCGTAGAACAAACAAGAGAATAATCAATTAGCCCAGAATTTGAATATGGGCCATAAGCCAGAGAGAATAGTTGTTCTGATCATTATTTTTCAGATCTAGAAAATCGTTCTTGGCTCCTCAGACTCATGAGCTTCACAGAGAGGAGGTAATGCCCAGAGCTTCGACATGTGAGGAGCTGAGAAACATCCCCTCCCTGAACACCTGGGAACCTAAGATTCATATCCTCAGAACAGGGTGACACTAATCAAATCTGTTCTATCTTCAAGTACAAGGACATTCCAAGGAAATTTGTCTTTGAATCGGGAAAATTGAGCAAAGAACTATTGCAAAAATTTGCAGACACGGACTAACCCGTCTGTGATTTGTAGTCCAAATTTGCTTTACCATCATCCATTGGGCCAAAATAACTCATATCATTAGTTTCTAATTATCCTGAATTGGTGATGACCCAAAACCTGTAAAGAAACAAATTTGTCTAGAGATTCTCTATTTAACCTACGTGTCAAAAAATTTACACACATAATTGCACAGAGAAAAAAAGAAACTTGTAGCAAGAAATGCAAAGTTTAAATGGAAAAAAGACTGTGATTAAGCAACTTTAGAGAGAGTGAGTAGTAAAAAGGTCATGAAACTTCAATATTGGAATCATAAGATAAAATACAACATGACTAGGATATGATACAAATATATAAACATACGTTATTGGAATATATATTATGGGATAAAGAAAAAATCACAAAATTTAAAATGTAAGAAAAATGGCAAAAGCAAAAACACCTCTTAAGAAAATAACTACAAAATAGAACGATTATTAATTAAATAATGAAAATATTTCAGTTCATTCACTGAATAAGAAGTTATCAGTAAAAGAGGAATGAGTGGAGGGGCACCTGGGTGGCTCAGCGGTTAAGCACTTGCCTTCTGTTCAGGTCATGGTCTCAGGGTCCTGGGATGAAGCCCTGCATCTGGCTCCCTGTTCAGAGGGGAGCCTGCTTCTCCCTCCCCCTATCCTTCTGCTGCTCCCCTGCTAAATAAAATCTTTAAAAAAGAGAGAGAAATGGGTGAGGCATGGAAAACAAAAAGCAAAAAGTAAAATGGTGTCATAAACCCAACAGTGTCAATATTAACATTACAAGTAAGTGGCTCCAACAAGTCCGTCGAAGTGCAGATTGTTAGACTGAACACAAAACAAGATCCATCTGTGCTGTCTGCAGCAGACGCACTTGATCTCAATTACAGATAGACTGAAATCAAAGGGATGGAAAAGTTATCTCAGGCAAACAACCATTCGAAAGCTGGAGTGGATACACTCATTAGCCAAGAGGGACTTTAAAAATGCTAGTAAGAGTGTGGCCAGGTTTCTGTACTGTAGTGGTTATCACGTTCGCTATATGCAAAAGAATGAAACTTGACCACTCTCTCACACCACACACAAAGATAAACTCCAAATGGACAAAAGACCTCGATGTGAGACAGGAATCCATCAAAATCCTAGAGGAGAACATAGGCTGCAACATCTTTGACAGCGGAAACAGCAACTTCTTTCATGACACATCTCCAAAGGCAAGAGAAACAAAAGAAAAAATGAACTTCTGGGACTTCATTAAGATAAAAAGCTTTTGCACAGCCAAGGAAACAGTCAAATATACTAAGAGGCAGCCCACAGAATGGGAGAAGATATTTGCAAAGGACACTACAGATAAAAGACTGGTATCCAAGATCTACAAAGAACTTCTCAAACTCAATATGTGAGAAACAAATAATCAAATAAAAAAATGGGCAGAAGATATGAACAGACACTTTTCCAATGAAGACATACAAATGGCTTGCATAAAATACACAAAAACGCAGAGAGACACGAACCACTAAAGCTGACTGAAGAAGAAATACACCATCTACATACACCTACAACGAGGTAGAAGATAGTCAATTGTCAACAACTATTCCACATAAAAGCCCAGTTCCCAATGGCTTCCCTTGTGAATTATACCAAATGCTGAAAGAATTAATAACAATTCTATACAAACCCTTCCAAAAAGGAGAGGAGGGAATCCCACTCACTCTACGAGGCTAGTATTACTCAGATACCAAAATCAGACAGAGCTATCACAAGACAAGGAAACTACAGCCCAATATCTGTTATGAATGTAGATACACACACAAAAAAGATTTCAATAAATTGTAGCAAATCAAGTCTAGCAACATATAAAGAGTTCAATGCAAGCCTGATGAAGTTTATTCCGGGAATGCACAGTTGGTTCAACATCCATACCAATCAATGTAAAGCACCATATTAATATTCTAGAAAACAACAGCCACGTGCTTATCTCAACAGATGCACAAGAATCATTTGACAAAATCGGACACCCTTCATGATAAAAACTCAACAGACTATTAACAGAGGGAATTTCCTCAATCTGATAAAAGGCATTTATGAAACCTCTTAAGATAAAATCTTACTGGTGAACGACTGCTTGATTTTCTCCTAAGATCAGCGACATGAAAAGGCTGTGTGCTCTCACCACGTCTGTGACACATTGTGCTGGAGACACCTGAGTGGCTCACTCAGCGAAGCCTCTGCCTTTGGTTCAGGTCCTGATCCCAGGATCATGACCCCGGGGTCCTGGGATGGAGCCCGCATCCAGCTCCCTGCTCCGTGGGGAGTCTGCTTCTCCCTCTCCCTCTGCCTGTGCTCCCCTGCCTGTGCTTTCTCTCTCAAATAAATACATAAAATATTAAAAAAAAAAAAAGAAATGCCAGGTGAGGTTGTCATGTTGGCAGTGGTGTTACTCCAAACTGGGTTCCTCTCTTGGTGGGTTCAAGGCAAAACACAAAGGCAAGCCAAAGAATAGGAGAAGGAAGGGTTTTACTTACAGGTGCAGGAGGACACCGGGGCTATTGCCCAAAGCAGTGTCTCCCTGAGCAACAAACTGGGGACATTTCCAGCAGAGGGTGCAGATGTCACTGACGCCTCTGATGCTGGACGCCTGGCACTTGGTCGGAGCTGCTGTCTCTGCTGCTCCTGGCACCTGGATGACACAACTGTCACTCAGGCCACAACGTCTCTGCACATACTTAGCACTGGAGCCGGGAGCCCGCAGCCGCCGCCGTGTCCCCTCAGACCCGCATCCACGCAAGTGAGGGTGTTAAAGATGCCTTTGCCAGAGCAAGCAATGGAAATTCTGACCTCTACAAGTCTCTATTGAAAATGAGAACCTTGGGACTGGATCCTGTAGTCAGCCTTCAGATGCTGGGTAAGGACTGCTATTCCCTTGGTTTACCCCTCCTGGAGGACAGACAACCGAGCTGGATAGTACTCAGGTTAGACTCTCAGAATGCCCAGGGATAGGAATGCATAGTCGTTGTCTGGTCTCCGGAACACTCTCTGTTCACAATAATGCCGTGTGCAGCAACGAGAGCAACTGTGAAAAAGGAGTTCGGAGGCGGCACGTTGAAGATGAAGTGTTTGGACAGTAAAGGAAGATGCGTCATTACATGGACATGAAAACACGTGCTGTCACATCTTCTCCTGCCCCGCTGACTCCAGCTGAGGAAGAATCATGGCAGATTGAAGTTAACGAGGTACAAACTGAGGGTGTGACTCGCCAAGATCAACACTACAAGGAGTAGCATGTCCTACCGAGAGGCTTTTCAGGCTTTGGAAAAAATTAAGTAACAGAAGCTCAACTCTGTGCAATTGAACAGATATGAAAAATAAAATTACAATTTCAGACAACCCAACAAACACAGAACTAAAAGATTTAAGCAAGGAGGATGCCTAAAGGATTCAGCACACTACACAGTATAAACATTCCCGTGAAGGACACGATTTGGAATCCATAGTTTTTATTTCTTCAGCGCCTGGATACACACGCAGTAAAGAGAACGGATGCCGCATTCCAGCTGCAGGAGCCCTCTGCTAGACATTGTAGAAAGGCCCCTACAAATGGGTGGCATTGGAAAGATCGAGAGAGACAACGGGGATGAGCTGACAGCAGACCCCCTCTTATGAAGAAGTAGCCCAAAGCAGCATGCACAGAAGCAAAGTTTTGCAAAACCAGAAGGTCCTGCAGGAAAGAGAGGAATTCGAAGACTTATTAGGGGTCCAGCTGTAAGGGAAGCCACTGCTGATTGAAATCGTTATATTAGGCCTTACAAGTCCGGTTTTTTAAAAGTCCAGCTTTTAGTACAGGAGAACTGTTCCATCACTGCATGCAGGTCAGCTCACCGAGCTTTTCACTTCTGTGTTTTTAAAATCAAGGTTATAGAAGACTATGTACGACGTGCTATTATTAATTTTGTCATACTGTTTTTTAAAAGAGGTGTGTGACAGTATTTTTTAACTGTTACCACTTTTTATTAGAATTCTTCTGGGCATTGTCCTCTCCATTAGAGTGTTTCTCCAACATCATCCAAGATTACAGCCTACATCAGGCTCAGGATTATCTTGTCTTTTACTCATCTTTACTTATCTTGTCTTTACTCTTTTACTACTTACTTAATGTTTAGGTTGATACATAGTAGGGAAAAAATTGAACAACGAGAAAAGCTCCTGTGTTTTGAACTTACCAGCTCATGGGCAGTGGCCGACAGCCAGGCCACATGGTCGGGCGGCGGGGTATGGAAACACGGTCTATTACAGGAATAACCACATGGGGGCTGGGCCCTCGCTCACTATGGGAGTTTGAGGGGTGCATGAAACGAGGACATGTTGATGCCCATCACAAGAACCACCTCCGAGTTTGGAAGTCGATTGGAATGAATCGGTGGGTATCCTGGTGTCCTCTCTTGAGGTGGCCGCCCAGGGCAGTGAAACAAGGGGACAGTGGGGGCTGTGGCAACGCAGAGAAAGGCTGAAACTCTATATCCACTTGCATCCTCTGCGGCTCAAAATACCAAAAAGAACTGTTCTGGCTGCCAACTGAACACTACAGATAGCTAGGAGGCCGATCCCCTGGCAGGAAAGCCTCGAACACACCTGGCAAGTCAGAGCAGTACCGGTGACCCCGAGGGTGACAAATGGGCCTTGACAGGAACACGTGTTCTGGATTGGGCTTTGCTCGCTCACTGGTGGATGCGAACGGTCAGAGTGCTATTAAAAAAACAGAACACAACACACAGCTATACTTCAATTAGAAATTTGAAAAACCAAAGCACACGAGAGGACGGGTCCTGTGAGGACAGCTCAGTGACATCTGACACGTGCGCAGCTCCACGTCCTGCCCCAGAGCACGATGAGGGCGCGCTGAGCGTCACAGAGACTCCCTGTCGTCACGTCACCACAGAAGGCAACCGCTCTGACTTCTGACGTTATACGTTAGTCCTGATCGTCCATGTCACATACAGAGTCACACTCTTGCGTGTGTGGCTCCTTTCACTCGGTGCCGTGTCCGTGAGATTCACGCACGCGGTGGGGCGCAGCCACAGCCCAGGCTGTTTCGGGGCTGCAGCTACTCCATTGTGCGGATGCGCTAAATTTATGTATGTATTTCCTGTCCTATGCAGGTATGTTGTTTCCCATTGGGGGCAAACATTCTGCTCCTAGAACATTCTGATACATGCCTCTTGGGGCACATGTGGGGAATAAAACATACTGCACCGGTTTCAAATGCTCAGTCACATTTCGTCACACCAAAAAACGTGACAAACCATAATGTCCCACGATGGGCAAACAGACACGCTGACAGAGTAACAGCTTCGTGGAGAATGGGAACCGGCGACGGAAACACTGAAAACGGGGTGTTGGGGCCATGGAGGCATGAGGTACTAGTTTACACACCCTCACAAGTGTGCGCTCCCACCCAGCGTGAGTGGGGCTACAGGACGGTCCCCACTACACACTTTTCCTGGGGGATCTGAGGAGGAGGGTTAGCGACAGGTGCCACTGTGACTCCACAGTCCTTCCCAAGGGCGAGGACATCGGTATGACTCTGGTTCCCCTCAACGTTCTCTCTTCCGACCCGATGCAGAGGCTCAGGACGGGGCTGCGAGCGCCAGAAATGGGAAGGATTCCCACGCAAGACACCGTAACTACTTCGTTAAGCTCTGATGTGGGAATTCCTACGGGCCCGAAGGGTGGGCTGCGCCTGCACCGCAGCTGGCAAAGTTGGGGCTCACAGCACAGCTACGCCCGGCGGGGGGGTGTCCCCCCCGCCAGTCCTGTCCCTGTTTGACCCTCCCCTCTATGACCGAGCATGGATTGAGCAGGGAGGGCCTTGCCAGACCGGTGTTGATGCCCGCGGTCCAGACCTGCTCAGCAGCCACCCATAATGTCTCTGCCAAAGGCAGAGAGTTGGGTATAAATCCAGAGAAGTAGAAACAGCTGAGGGTAGAGGAATGGATAAATTCGCTGTGTAATGAGGGAAATCCAATAGTACGTTAACGCCTCCGAAGTGTGAGCAAGAGATGGCCCTGTCTCTTAGCTCAATTACCCAGACGCCTGAGAGAGACAGCCATAGGCTGCGAGAACATTCCTGCTCCTGGAACCAGGCAACACTGGATGGAGCCAGCAGACCGCAGTGACCCTGGGAGGCCCCGTCCTCCAGCAGGATGATGGGTGAACTGTTAATGACCAGAGGGGACTCTAGTACCGTGTCGCATCTGTGGTTCTGCTCCTACTGCTACGAGGGATCTTTGCTCAAAGACCAGAGCGTGGCCTGTGGGATAAATACAAATATCTGGTCTTTGTCCCGGTTCCTGGCACTGAGCTCCCCAAGCCTTGGGATCTCCTGAATGATAACAGCGTCTCCGGTATGGCTGTGGGTCCTTGTGGGATAATATGAATATCTGGTCCTTGCCCCGGTTCCTGGCACCAAGCTCCCCAAGCCTTGGGATCTCCTGAGTGATAACAGCGTCCCCAGTATGCTCATGAGACGACCTGGCTGTGGGTCCTGGACAGCTTCAGGTTGGGGGCTGGCGACCAGGAGGACCAAGCCATGACTACAGAGTTGGAGGCATTGGCCTCACGCCCCGACCTCTGGCCCCCAGACCTGCATCCCCAACAGCCAGGGACTGGATCAAGGGTGCCTGTGTCCTGAAGCTTTTGTGAAGACTTCTCAACAGTGGGGTTCAGAGAGCTTCAGAAATGGCCAGCACATCCACGTGCTCTGAGGGCAGCACATTCCAAGTCTACAGCAACAGAGGCTCCTGCCCGGGGAACTTCCTGCGGCTACGCTCCTTCGCCTCATGTGTCTGCTCGTGGGTATCCTTGTGATAAACCATGAGTAAGCGTGGAATTCTCCTGAGATCTAGGAGCTGTGCTGGCAAATTACTGAAGGTCCAGGGTACCCAGACTTTGCAGCCAACTTGAACAACGGTGCAGGGCACATGGGAGCCTGAGAGCTGAGATTCGCCCATGGGCAGAGGGCCATCTCGCAGGATGAGTCCGTCCCCTTGTGCGTCGCAGGCTCACTCAGGTCGACAGTGTCAGACGTGAAATCCGGGAGTTGGAGGACTCCCAGGTGGTGACAGAGAATCAGAGAGCCGGGGCAAGGGGGGGGAAGAAACCCTCCCTGATCCACAAAGAGAGATTGAGAGTAAGAGCAAGCAAGTAACCCCGCACCTTGTCTCGTCCATGAGCAAAGGATAAGCAGAGCTGAAGCGTATCTATCACGTCCCTCCATCTGCCCCTGCTGTTCACCGTCCTGTTGGAAAAGGAGTCAGCAGGCCCCAAATGGAGTCACCGATGCTACACCCCACCGAGAACGTCATACTGAACCTACTGCAGCTTCAGCTTGTCCCAGAAATGTGACCTGCCATCGGCCCCCAGCACGTCCTGCTCAGCGCTGGACGGAAGCCCCCGGAGGATCACTTCCTTCCCCCTTAGCAGGGCCCCCTCGCTCACAACAAGGCCTTGTTTACTCAAGTTTCCTGGTTCCCACTCCCCTTTGCCTTGAAAACCCTTCCCTTCCTGCAGCTGGAAGAGGCTCCTTGCTCTCTGCTGGCTGGCGGCTGTCGGAGTCACGACTGCTGGATAAACTGACCTTCCGTGTTCTCAGTTGAGCTGCTGTGCGTGAACCGTGCCGACTTTGCGGGACAATCCAGCTACCCTGGAAAACCAGACCGGTGCCCTGGTGCGTTCACTGGGTGGTTTCTCGTGCTTGGCAGCGGTCCCCTAGGAGCCGGCAGAGGCTAGAGATTCCTGCCCAGAATATCGTCAGGCACAGGGAAATAGAAACATTCACAGGACACGGCGGCACACAGACCCACGCACATCATACAGACCCGGGTTCTCGTCCTTGCCGGAGCCAAGGACAGGGCTAATACGCCCGAGTGGTCATGCCTTCAGCCCTCCTGGCCTCCGCAGGAACTTGTGAGCGGAAACTGCAGCAGACAACAGCTGGGTCTAGACCTGGAGCATCGGGGCAATGAGAGGAGAGCAGTCATCTATCAGCCACTTGTTCCTTCGGCCAAACCTGGGCCAAACCTAGGCCAAACCTGGGCCAAGCTCTCGATCAAGCTGCAGCCTCGGGTCTGTGCTCTAAGAAGGGCGATGAGCTGTTCTTTCTCCACCCCTGGCCCACAGCACCCTCACGGCTTTCCCACCTGAGGACAATTCCACCCTCCGGGTCTTGGCCAGAGACCACCTCTCTCCACAGAACAGCAACACCTATTTTCCCCACATCCTTCCAGGGGGCCCCCAGCCTGAGGCTGCACCAGACCCAGGAGCACACGCTGGACCGGACTCGCGACCCGGTGGCAGAGAGAGGCTGCCACTGTGCCCGATGCGGTGACAGGTGGCAGGGCAGCATGTGTCCCCAGTCCACGGTGGCAGCAATGGCTGGGCGGCCGCGGTGTCGAATGCCCGCCTCACCGGCAGCTGTGCAAGCAGCGACATCCGTGCCAGCGGCAGGCGGGATTCCCGGAGTGACACGCAGCCCGACGTGCACCTGCAGCTGTGCTCCTGGCTTTGCTGACCCGGCTGCTCGTGACCGTCAGCGCTCACCGTTACACACACAGCAGCTGCGGCGGTCTTGCGTGCGTGTGCGCATGTGCGTCTTGTAGCGCGTGTGTGCGTTGTCGCGCGTGCACTACCTTCTAAGTCAAGCAGGGCCGCATTCCGTGTTTGCTCAGAGGAACCGCGGCGCAGGCAGCGCATTCAGAGACGTTAAGATCCTCCGGTGAACCGGCTCCTGATCCTCCCAGCCGTGCCCCGAGGAAACAATGACGTGTGTCTCACACATCACACCTTCCCGCGGACAACAGGCGTCCCTCCTTCTCTTCACCAGGGAAAGAAACGAACATAAATGCAATGTTAATGCTCCTGCCAACGCTCCTCCCACCGGGCTCGCGGCTGCAGATCGGCCTGTCCCAGACCACAGACTCCGAGGACCCGGCACAGGGTCAAGGACTCTCCCTGTTTAACAAGCCTAGGCGGGGCTGCGGCTGCGACACGGGGGAATCCTAAGCTACTCTCCTCCTGCTGAGCGGGTGATGCGGCCCGACCAGCGGCGCACGTCGTTGTAAGCCTGAACCGCCCAGCGGATTTCCCAGCGCTGCAAACCGCGTGTCCCGGGTCTGGCGGCGACGTGGAGCACCTCCCTGTTCTGGAGGCAGCACCTTTAATGCGGCCTCAGACCACGGCTGCTCTGTGGCCAGCTCAGCACAGACGACCCCTCGCTGCCCCCAGTGCCCTGTGTCCTTCCTCCGCGCCGCCCCCTTCCCCTCCTCCAGAGCTCTACAGCACCCCCTGCAAGCCAAGTAGATTCCCATTTTTCAACAAACACATGCTGGCGCTTTTCCATCCTTGGCGCACAGGTGCTGTTCCCAACCGAGCAACAATCGAAGGAGACTCTGCCCCCGGTTCGACTTGGACCAGAGCCAGCACAGGATCACTAGGGCAGAGGGTGGGCAAGCAGAGGACGGAAACTAACGGGAACTAATTCAGAATGAGAAATGAGGGCGAGCCTCCTGTCTGCTAGTCCACAATCTGCTCCTCTGAGAAGACGGCGGAAGAGACGAGAGAACAGCCGAGCCCCAGGAGGAGGGCAAGACCTCCATGAGTCTGAAAATAACCTCTGGATGCTCCGGATTCGTGGGCTTTGTGGAGACACCTACGGGCCAACCACCTCCCGCCACGGTCAGACAGGAGGCACCCGAAGCTGAATGGGACCAGAACTCCCCCCCACCCCGAACATGAAAACAGGCTAATCCTGTACAAAAACAGAGAAATGACAAGTAAACCCCCAAAGATGGGCTGAGGGCCCAACCCAGGCCTGAGCCCAGGCTGACCCGGCCCCACGACGTTGCTGCCCACGGTCGGTCCCGGAGGCAGGACGAGGTCTGGGTGATGTCCGAGTCTCTGTGATCCCAGGTCCTGGAAGGACAGGTGCTACTGGAGGGACAAGGACAAAAGAGCAGAGAGACTCCCCGGGGGACCATGTCACACCCACGCTGAACTGAGCACCCGCTGGGCATGACGCTCCTCCTTACCAGGCAGAGAGAGCCCTGAGGACTGTCACTGCCTGGGGAAGAACAGACAGAATGTGGTCAGAGCCACAGGAGATGAAACTAAATGAAAGCTGTGGGTGGGTGAGCTCCCCACGACATCCATCTACACTGTCTCAGGGTCTCAGGGATCACCCCCTCCATACTTACTTGCAGCCTGAGCGTAACTCCTTCCTCTTCCACCTGGGAAAGAAAACATCCCATGAGATGCCATGGAGGAGACACGGCCCGAGATCCGAGATGAAATGGATAGCCTGGACCATAGGGAGGTTTCCAGGACTGTCACTACAGACCTAGGGCAGGACTGGGGACAGGAAGAAAAGAGATGGCAAGGCGAGACCAAACGTCCTCCTGGAGTCTGTGCTCAGCAAGGACCTTGCTCTCTGACCTGTGACTGCTGGGAATCGGGGCCGTCACCACATTCACTGGGGTGATTAATCTGTCCTTCACTCTCACCTGTGCTTGACTACAGTGAATGTGGCAACGAGCCACACGGTGGACGAGCACACGTGTGCAGACGGCACTGCCCATCAACAAGGCAGGACAGACTTCCACCTGGGCTTGAAACACTGCAGAAGGACAAGAAAACTCAGAGCACCCCCCTTCCCTACCTGAGCTCTACTTCCTCCACATGACAGCTCCAACCAGCACAGCGCCAGTGACCACAACCACAACCAGACCAGCCACGATGCCCACTGTGTTGCCGTAAACTGTGAACTGCTGCACAGTCAGCAAACCAGTCTTGGAGCAGCGGCCCAGTAATAGGCAGAAGCACGGGGAAACCGCCCTCG
>NW_024426329.1:0-1037 GCF_017311325.1 Ursus maritimus | reverse complement strand
GCTGACTTCAGGATGGAAAAACACACAGGGGCAAGAAGAGATGCTTGAACTTCACCCCAACAAGACAAGGATGAGAGAAGCATCCGGCACAATGCGGTCTGAGGTTGCAGAACAGGACAGCTGCAGAGGAAGCTCCAGAAAGCCCTGGGATATCACAGCAGAGTGTGGGAGGAAGCATGAGGGAGGCGTCTCGTTTCTGGAAGGAAGAGGGGCTTCGAGGTGGGCAAGCTGCCCAGGCTGGGAAGAGTCCCAAGACATTGTTCGCGGCGCCTGGGTGGCGCAGTCGTTAAGCGTCTGCTTTCAGCTCAGGGCGTGATCCTGGCGTTCTGGGATCGAGCCCCACATTGGGCTCCCTGCTCCGCTGGGAGCCTGCTTCTTCCTCTCCCACTCCCCTGCTGTGTTTCCTCTCTCGCTGGCTGTCTCTCTGCCACATAAATAAAATAAAATCTTAAAAAAAAAAAAAAGAGTCCAAGACATTGCTCAGCCTTATGTCTGCTTGATTGAGAGCCCAGTGGGACTCCGGGTTTGGGCGGCCTGTTTAAAGGCAGGGCAGTCCACCGCTGTGGGTGGGGAGCATTCATTCATTCGGAAACACAAGTGGTGTACCAGCGAGCAAAACATGCAAAAGTCCTGTTGTCACAGAGCTCACATGCTCAGGGAGAGACAATAGACAAACAAAAATGAAGTGAGAGCATCTCAGAGTGCTAGGAAGGCAGTCAACCAGGCTGGGGTTACTGTGATTGGAAGGTCAGAGGCCTTTCTGAGGGGACCTCATGGGAGCCAGGGCTGAGTGATGTGAGGGGCTGAGTCTGTGGCTATCAGGGAAAGAAGAGTGTTTTTAGGCAGAGAAGAGCACGGGGTGAGGCCCCAAGCAAGGGTGAACTAGGTGTTTTCCAGTGTTCCAAGGAACAGGAATGAGGTCAGTGTAGCTGGGAGGGAAAGGGAGACAGGGAGGGAGAGAGAGAGACAGAGACACAGAGACAGAGATAGAGAGAGACAGAGACAGAGAGAGATCAGGGAGAGAGAGAGAGAGAGAG
>NW_024426328.1:0-1037 GCF_017311325.1 Ursus maritimus | reverse complement strand
GTTGGATAAATAAAATTTTATTGACTTATATAAATCTATCATTCGGAACATTAGTACTAAATAATAGCTGACAATTTTGTCTTCATTTATCATGTGCTAGGGAGCACATTAAGGTCTTTACTCACATTGTCTCATTTTATCTTTGCAACAACCATTTAAGACAGATATTCTATCATCCTCATTTTACAGATGAAAAATATCAAGGCTTAAGTAGTCTAAAAAATTACCCAAGGTTAGTAAGTGGTAGAGCCAGCATTCAAAGTCAGGTTCCCCAACTTAGGAGCCCTCACTTTTAGCCACTGTCTGTGACACTATCCTTTTGCTACTTGAAATGCATTAGCCAATGGAAAAGGAGCTTTTGACATAAAGCCATTCATGTACAATATTGTCACATGAATTCTGAGAAACAGACTTCCACTTTCAGTCATCGTTGAGTACCTTGGGACACATTAATGTTCCTGCCAAAAATAACAAAAAGTTGCATTAAATAAAATTTAAATCATCTTCCACACATCAGAGAGCCACTGAAGCAAAGAGGACTACAGGGTCAAAGATTCCAAAGAGGGAAGAACAATAAAGAAGTGAGCTGACTTTGTGCAGCTATGTTACCCCTTGGGACATTTGCTGGTTCTGAGGACAGGGCAAAGAATCCGGGCTTTGCTTGAGCAGAGGTGGCTGCTGGGGACAGAAGATCAGCAGAGCTTTGGGAGTTTATTGTGCACTCTTGAGAGGCCAATTATTGCAATGAGAATGAAAAGGCAGAGAATTAGAACTGTCGCACTGCCAGGTTTTCCCTCAAGAAATGTCTCAGAGTCTGAAGCTAGGCAGAGCAGAAAGTTCAAAGTAAGCAGACATCCCAGGAAGGTGGAGTCAACCTCCATTGCGTTCTTATTCCTGCTAAGTACAACTAAAAGCCCTGGACAGCATGTATAAAACAAATCTCAGAAAGCTCCAAAGGATGGAAAGAAAGAGGCAGATAGATTAGGGGTCTCAGGACCCAACAAATGACATGGTGTGAGTTCTCCAGGGATTTTTTT
>NW_024426327.1:0-1037 GCF_017311325.1 Ursus maritimus | reverse complement strand
AATTCCATCAAACATTTAAAGAATTAATTACTATTCTTCACAAACTCTCCCAAAATGCAGAAGAGGAGGGAATAATTCCCAACTCACTTCATAAAGCCAGTATTACCCTGATATCAAAACCAGATGATATCAAGACAGAAGAGAACTACCTACCAGTATCTCTTATGAATACGGATATAAGTCTTCAGCAAAACACTAGCAAACTGAATCCAGAAACATATAAAAAGATTGATATACCACAACAAATGGGATTTGTCTCAGGAATGTAACGTTGGTTTAATTTCAAAAATTAATGTAACGTATCAATAGAATAAAATCACTAGATCATCCCAATAGATGCAGAAAAAGCATCTAACAAAAACCAACACTGTTTCAAGATAAAAGCACTTAACAAACTAGGAATAGATGGGAACTTCCTCAACCTGATAAAGGGCATTATATGAATAACTCACAGCTAACATCATACTAAAAGGGAAAGGCCAGATGCTTTCCCTTTAATATCAGGAATAAAACAAGGATATATGATCTCATCATTTCTATTCAACATTGTATTGGAGGTTCTAGCTAGGGAAATTAAGCAAGAGAGATATATAAAAGGCATTAAGATTGGAAATCAAGAAGTAAAACTATCTCTATTTGCAGACAACATCATCTTATGTACATACATACATAATTTACACCTACATATATAGAAAATCCTAAGGAATCCACTAAAATCTATTAGAATAAGCTTGTCCAACAAGGTTACAATGATATAAGATCAATATATAAAAATCAAATATATTTCTATACACTTGCAATGAACAATCAAAAAAAAAAGAATTAAGAAAACAGTTCCATTTACATTAGCTTCATAAAGAATAAAATACTTATGAATAAATTTAACAAAAGAAGTATAAAATTTATTCTCTGAAAACTACAAAATATCACTAAAAGAAACTGAAAAAGATCTAAATAATTTCAAAATATCCCATGTTCATGAATTGGAAGACTTAACATTGTTAAGATGGCAATACTCCCCAAATTGATTGACAGAT
>NW_024426326.1:0-1037 GCF_017311325.1 Ursus maritimus | reverse complement strand
GGGGGGGCCCGGACTGCAGCCCGCGGCTGTCTCCTCTGTGCATTCCCGCCACCCTGGGGCCTCGGGCCATTTCTGTGCCGGCGGGCAGGGTTCTGCCACTAGAGCCACCGGGTGCATGGAAAGCCCCGTGTGTGCCTCCACCGGGCCGGGACCTGCCTGAGGGTATCGACCCATGGGGCGTGCTGTTCTTTGCTGAGAGGCCCAGCACCAGGTGGGGGGCTGAGGAAGCCACCGGCCCACAGGTGGCAGTGGCCTCCCGCTTGTGGGGAGCAGCCTGCTATTCAAGGGCCATGGGAGACAGACAGACAGACATTCAGGTGGGAGGCCAAGGGGACCCGGAGCCCAGGCCCTGGCCCCTCATTCCTCTGACAGCCTGGGAAGGAAGGGGACAGAGAAGGAGGGAAGGAAGGGGCAGGGAAAGAGGGAAGGAAGGAAAGCCACGGGCACCCATTAGCAAAGTCTCATCAGCTGGCACCAGGGCCAACTCGGGACCAGGGTGGCTGCTTCTGAGACGTGTCTCGTGTTTCCAGGGGCCATGTGCTCAACAGATGCCCCCTTCCGCAGGTGACCGGGGTCAGCAGACCAGGCCAACCCAAGTCCCCAACGAGAAAATCTCCCAGCGGCCCCGGCCTTGGGCCGTTGCTCCTGGTGGTCTTGGATGGGGCTTCTGGGTCCTCTGGAGACCACAGGTCCCTGGGGAGACTCTGCAGACAGCCCTGGCCAAGGACACAGGGACCCCGGGATGGCCCTCACCTGCCAGGCACCTTGGCCACAGCCCCTGCCCCCTGGGGGCCTGGTCTCCCCACCTGTCCACAGTGTGGGCCGGAGATGTGGCTGTCCAGAAGGGCCCTGCCTGTCCCTCCCAAGGCTCTCGGGGCCTGGCCGGCTCAGGGCTCTGGGCTCCAGGCGTGTCGGGGCCCCCTGAGCCACCCTGGGTCCACTCTGGCTGCCTGACTGAGGCACAGGGATGGGAGGCCACGCCAGCCTTGGGCCCCTCTGTCTCCACCTCTCCAGTCCTGTCACCACTCCAGGGACAG
>NW_024426325.1:0-1037 GCF_017311325.1 Ursus maritimus | reverse complement strand
GGTATAATTTTAGACCAAGATAAGTGGGACTGAAGTTCATGCTGTGTGAGCTGAAGGGGTGGGGATGGGGGTCAAGTCACTTATGGTTTTGTTGGTTGAGGAAGACTTCACTGAGGAAAGAAATTTGAGTGGGAACCAGAAATGTGCATTTTAGCAGGCCTTCCATGTGAGCAGATTCATATACGTACAAAGAGACAGGAAAGCACAAGCTGTAGCTGGCAAATAGACACATTTTCATGAAAGAATCGTCTAACACTATATAGATTAAGGATTGAAGGTCCATTAGTACATCTATAGAGCTTGATTAGAGATGGATTTTTCCAAGATACGTAATTAAGAGCAACAAATAAGAGCAGACATTAAAAACACTTTATTGTGGTTTTGTTTTTAGCTACAGAAAAACAACACAGGGCTTCATATTTCAGAATGTTGGATAATTTCATCTCAGAGCCTGTTTTGAATTGTTGGTACTATTGCTTTTTGTTGGGGGTTTTCTTCTATTCTCTGTCTATGTCTTGTTAAAAAATACAAAAAGAATCTCTCCATAGCTGAAGGCCTTCCCGAAACTCGCTGCTACTGGCAGATAACAAGTTGGCTCAGTGACTCCTTCACGGCAGGGCACTGAAGGAGAAAAATAGGGCTTTATTTATGTTTTGTGCCAGATATTATGACTTGTGGAAGAATTATTTCTAGAGCACATTCTTCTTGTCTATTTTGAATTATCAATGCTGCATCTTTTATGTACAACCACATTTAATGACTTGGGCGTCTGAATTCTGTAACATTTGAGCATCTTGTCTTTTATACAGAAGACAAAAAGGGCTGCTCTTTGACTTGATAACTCAATGTGACTGTGACTCAGTAGCATATGAGATGTGATTAGCATTGAACACAACGTCCTTGAAACCAACCTTTTCACCCACCCCAACTGACGTTTTGATGTATGTTTATTCAGGCATTAAATATTGCAAAAGCTTGAGGAATAAAGCAAGGATGATAAACCAGCACACACACACACACACACACACACACACACA
>NW_024426324.1:0-1037 GCF_017311325.1 Ursus maritimus | reverse complement strand
GGCCTCTCAAACAGCTGAGCCACTCAGGCGCCGGGAGAAATTGAGTTGTTTTAAAAATCACTGTTGATTTGATTAATAATGGAGTTAGCTTCTAGTTTAAAACCAATATATTGGGAGACTGTCTTTGCTCATAATGTGGGAATATCTCTTGTTGTTAAAAATATTCCACTGGTATAAGCAGTATAGTCATAACACAGGAAACTTGCTCTTACAGGACCATATATGAAGAACCAACGCGCCAGAGGATCAGAGCTGAGAATCATTCTGGTGGGCAAAACAGGAACCGGCAAAAGTGCCACCGGGAACAGCATCCTTGGGAAGAAAGCATTTGGGTCACAGCTGACTGCCCAGCCCTTTACTAAGACTTGCAGTGAAAGTCAGGGAAGCTGGGGAGAGAGAGAGATAGTCATTATTGACACACCGGATATGTTTTCTGGGGAGGACCATTCCGATTCCCTGTGCAAAAAGGTGCAGAGATGCTACTTACTCTCTGCCCCAGGACCCCATGTGCTGCTCCTGGTGACCCAGCTGGGCCGATTCACCACCCAGGACGAGCAGGCTGTGCAGAGGATGAAGGAGATCTTTGGTGAAGGTGCCATGAGTCACACAATTGTCCTCTTCACCCACAAGGAAGACCTCGAGGGAGAATCCTTGACGGGTTACATCCAGGACACAGATAACACAGCCCTATCCAAGCTGGTGGCAGCATGCGGCAGGCGAGTGTGTGCCTTTGACAACCGTGCTACAGGGAGCAACCGGGATGGCCAAGTGAAGGAGCTAATGGACTTGATGGAAGACCTGGTGTTGGAGAGAAGTGGTGACCACTACACCAATGGGCTCTACAGCCTAGTAACAGCGTCAGAGTGTGGACCTGTGTGCGAAGAGGAAAGTTTCAAGGATTTCAAAAGAGCTCTTAGGAAGTACATGGAAAATCAGAGACGTTACTCCACCAGGGCCAAAGCCAATTACCTGAAACAAGCCCTAATCAAAACACCAGTCTTTATTTCACTTTTTATTCAGTTGTTTGTCAAATTGCT
>NW_024426323.1:0-1038 GCF_017311325.1 Ursus maritimus | reverse complement strand
CTCAGTCAGTTAAGCGTCTGACTCTTGACTTTGGCTCAGGTTACAATCTCAGGGTCCTGAGATGAAGCTCCATGTTGGGCTCCACACCAAGTGTGGAGTCTGCTTAAGATACTCTCCTTCTCCCTCTGCTCCTCCCTGCTCACACACTGTGTCTCTAAAAAATAATAAAATAAAATAAAAGTAAAATAAAATAAAATGCAAAATAAATAAAATAAAATAAGTCATTTGACTATTTGGCTCTTGATTTTATGATCTTACTTCATAGTATTATACCTAGAAATCAGCTAAGTTGGAAACAGTGTTGTCTGGAAACACAATTTCTTGGCAAGCTGATAAACTACCTGTAACATGTATTTCCATTATTTTAAGTTAGATTCCTGCACTTTTTCATTTAAAGTTTTTTGAAAAGATGTTTCTCAGAGTGTGCCATAGTCTTGTACCTGGTTGAAAATTCTTATGTGAGTTTTTATGCATTTAGGAGGATTACACCTAACGGGCGGCTCCTTCAATTCTACGCAATTTGTGTATGAACGACACTCGGCAGCAACACCCAAATCCCAACAATAACAACTGCAGCAGAGTAGCAACAACAGCACTGATTGATTCTCCGCAGCCTGGGGTGGGGGGGAGGATTCCGAGCGGTCAAACTACCTGGAGACTCTCGACTGAAAATTGATTGCACTGTATTCCACATGTAGGGAACATGGACGTTGCCACTCTGTCCTAACAATGAAAAGCTGAAGAAACTGGGGAAAAAGAACAACTCTTCTAGGATCTTTAAGACAGGTGAGCACAGGGCAAACCTTTGCCCCCAAGATTAGAGAGACAGATGAATACAGGGAGTGATGTCTTAGCAGAAGTAACGCTCAACAAGGGCAGACCTCAGTGCTTGGAGCCAGTACTGGGGTAGGATGACCTGAGTGTTAACTGGTGAGCTGCTGGAGGCTCAGTGTGGACAACTTTGAGAGTTAAAAGCTCCAGGGGCGGGACGCCTATGTGGCTCAGTTGGTGAAGCGAAGCGTCTGACTCTTGGTTTCA
>NW_024426322.1:0-1038 GCF_017311325.1 Ursus maritimus | reverse complement strand
AAAAAAAAAAAAAAAAAAAAAAAAAAAAAGAATGCTTGAGTTTTTTTAGCTACACATTTCATTTCTCTTGTAAACCAATGCTTTCATCAGATAGTTAAGCAACCAACATCCCTGGCTATCTCTGTGGTGGTTATAAAGTGGTTATATTTACTTTCAATTTGCAGTAAATTCTTAGACTGTGCTTTTCCAGTTAAATCATTTTTGCCATCTTCATAATACACTGAGAATATGAATTCCTTTGAGCAATGAAGATCTATGAGATTCTTAGCGTAAATGTTATTAGGCTATAATTTTATTGACTTAAAATGAGTAGCTGGAAAGCAAGCCCTGGAGAACTTACTATATGTCATTTTTCTGACCAAAGGATAGCATAGTGTACTGACCAAATAAGATAAATGCATACTCTCATCAGTTAAAGAAACTTTTCCTTAAAATCTGTTTGGTAATAAAAAAATCTTTCAAATTTAATGGAAATGCTCCTTTTTCAATGATTGCACAATCCATCACTTCTGATCTCTATACCAACTGACCCTCTGTCAATAAATACCTGAAGAATTATAAGATCAAGATCAGTAAATTGGCTTATCCAATTAAGTCATATTGCATACCTGAGATATGATCAAGGATTTAAACCTCAAACTACTCATCCAAAGATTTAAGCCTCTCACTCTGATAAAGAGAACATTATGTTTCTACTGACAGAGTGATTGTTTCAGAGCTGGTAGAAATCCACAAATTCTGATACATCTTTAATATGTCAAATTATGCCCCCTAAAGGAAATCCAATAACAAAGAAATATTCCAGAACAAAAGACTGAGTGGAAATTTCCTGTTTCTCTGGAACTTGGGCCAAATACTGGGGACAGAAAGGGTCCGGTATTCCACTTTCTAAAGAAAGCTTCAAACAAGTGGGAGCCACTCAACACTTCCAACTCTCACTAACGGGCCAACAGTTTGGGTTTCCCTTTACCCAAACACTGTCTGCCATTCCTAAGCTATATGAACAGAAGACCAGTGATAAGGAAGAGAAATGGCATG
>NW_024426321.1:0-1038 GCF_017311325.1 Ursus maritimus | reverse complement strand
GTATATCACTATGAATTGTATCAGGAGTTCTCAGTGGAATCGAAGAAAGCAAACAACGTGAACCCGCTAATTTGTAACCTTACAAGAATCTTTCCCCTACTACCATGTGTGTTGAAATCTCCTGTGTGTGAGACGGAAGCTAAGGAGGAGAGGAAAAGAGAGAGAACATGCAACAGAGAAAATGACTTTTCCATTACAGATTCATAAATCATAAAGTCTTTATAATACATGCAGGAACCTGTCCATGAGGACCTCAAAGGACAGAGAAATCAAGGTAAAGAAGCTCCATACTCCAGACGCTGTGTGAACGTTCACGTCCAGCTTCCCCTTCATCCTCCTCTTTCCCATGAGGATTTGGGGTCTGGATGGAGATGGGGGCACATCCTGGGGCTTGGACCCCTTTAGATGCCTGTGTAGTAGGGTCGGCATGTCTCACGTTCTGTGGGAAGGGAACACCTCTCTACCGACTCAGTTAAATGTGTTCCTCCCTAGAACCATCTGTCTCAGGGTGAGTACAGGACCATATGACTTGGATTTTAGGTGTTATTTTTTATTTAAATTCATTTAGCCAACATATAGTACATTAGACTCAGCTGTAGTGTTCAACAATTTATCACTTGCATATAAACATTTCTGTTCCATGGATGTAACTAGAGGGTATCGTTCTGAGTGAAATAAGTCAATCAGAGAAAGACAAATATCACATGGCTTCACTCATATGTGGAACATAAGAAAAAGTGCAGAGGATTATAGGGGAAGGGAAGGAAAACTGAATGGGATGTCATCAGACAGGAAGACAAACCAAGAGAAACTCCTAACTATAGGAAACAAACTGAGGGTTAGGGAAGGGAGGTGGGTGGAGGCATGGGCTGACCGGGTGATGGGCATTAAGGAGGGCACTTGATGTGATGAGCACTGGGTGCTGTACACAACTGATAAACTATTGAACACTACATCGGAAACTAATGATGTACTATGCGCTGGCTAGTTGAATTTAAATAAAATTTAAAACAAGAGGAAAAGAAGAAACGCATACCC
>NW_024426320.1:0-1038 GCF_017311325.1 Ursus maritimus | reverse complement strand
ATACCCAGGTGTTCCTTCTGATGTCCAGGAGGAGAAAGGCATTAAGTACAAATTTGAAGTATATGAGAAGAACGATTAATGCAAAGATGTTTTCTGATTTATTTCAAATTAGTTGTTCCCCCTTCCCTCCAAACAATTATATATTTTAATATTAGAAAAAAAGACTTGTTGACTTTAGATCGATAATTACTTCTAAGCAAGAGATTTTATTAATCTTAATTAGGCTATAGTTAAGATTAATCTTAACTAGGCCACGTCAGATACCATTTGTGGAACATTTCTTACTGTAACTGTATGTTGCCATCAAGGACCAGCACCTGCCTAGGGTAGCATATCTACCAAGAGCCTACGTGAGACGGCCCCCTGATAGCATCAGTTGAAATCAGGACTTACAAAGATAGGACTAGAGAGATGTGTCCGAAGTTCAGAAATGGATTATAAATAGAAGAGCTAGAACTCAGATATTTAAAGAAAATTAGATCAAAATAGGACCTTTGAGTTCTCTATGCATATCACTCAGACAGGAAATCTGGTAAGTTGAGAACTCTGATATGCTCCATAGGGATAGTGAAGAGGCAGGTAGGACACTACCTTTTGGAAGGTTAAAAGAGAAGGTCTCAGACCTCTAAAAACTCTGTTTCCGATCTTCAGTGAGAGTCCATAGGATGTTAAAATGACAGAAGAATAGCCTGTTCTATACAAAAAAAGAGTAATCTAATAACAAGCATATGGCTAAAACTAGAAATTAAAAAGGGAATGAATTGAAAATGAATAAAGCTAGAAACCAAAATTACAAAGATAGAAACTAAATTAAACTTTACTGAATTAAAAAATGAAAATTAAAACACACTTTACCCGTCATGTTAGCAAAGATGTGGACTGTTAAGTATCCAAAGAAATAGCATTTTATGCCTTGTAAATTAATACAAACTTTTTAGAGTTTAAGTTAGCAATATCAATTAAAATTCAAAATATTCTGGGTTTGGGCCCAGAGCTTCCACTTCCAGAAATTAATCCTGAATAAAGAGATGGACCCAA
>NW_024426319.1:10481-12724 GCF_017311325.1 Ursus maritimus | reverse complement strand
GCACAGCCCAAGCCAGCAGCACATAAGGCCAGGTGTCCTCCCTACCCTGCCTACAAGCCAGACTCTCCCTCTGTGGTCCACCCTCCAAAAAATACAGTTTCTGGCTGCGAATTCAGTACCACATCCCACAAGAAGAGCCAGATTACTCATTCCCAAGTTTGGGAGACATTTGGGATGTGCCAAGCTGTGGGTACAATATCTGATCTGGAGAACCCCAGGGGTACCCCCAGGATTCAGAAGCCATCCTTCAGAGCAGCTGAGGTGGGTGAAAGGGGCCTGGGGGACCACTAAAGGGGGGCAAGGGATGATGCAAACTAGTAGTGGTTTTCAGGATCAGCCCCAGAAGAAACCCTCCCAGGGGCAGGTGCTCTCAATCACAGACATTGGGTTGGGTTGTCTGCCTTGCGTACAAACAGCCCCGCGTGGCACCAGGAAAATAAAAATCGTGAACCACTATGGCTGCCTGTCATTGACCACTTACTATGCACGGGATGCTCTATCACACAGTCAAAGGCGTGGAGCTCTGGTTAAACGTATTCTCAACCAGGGGCCCCCGGGTGGCTCAGTCGGTTGAGCTTCCGACTCTTGATTTTGGCCCAGGTCACAATCTCAGGGTCGTGGGGTGAAGCCCTGCATCAGGCTCCCTGCGTGGACTCTGCATGAGATTCTCTCTCTCCCTTCTCCCTCTGTCCCTCCCCCTGCTCACGCTCTTTCTCTATCTCAAATAAATAAATAAAATTGTAAAACAAAAACAAAAACAAAAAACTCCCAAGCAATGCGGAATCAGACAGCAATACAGTAGCGTTATCAGGAATTTCAACTACCGTTTATTACGAGGATTCAGGCTGACAATCACAGTAAGTACCCAGCACTTCTTGTTACAAACGTCCTAAATGACAATCATCGGAAGGAGGCCCTGACTGTGTGCCTGGCTCTGCCAGCAGCCTTCACAGACTGTGCCATAACTGTCTTATAAGAGGGGGGGAACCTCCTACTAGCCCCATTTTACAGACAAGGAAACTGAGGGTCGAACAAGTTGCCTAAATTACCCACGGTCCCAGAGCAAGTCAGGGATGACATCACCTCCGTCCATGGCTATCTCCAACCAGAAACTCACCTCTGAAAACCCTCCGAAAACCAGGCCCCATTAACCCCTTCCTCTCTCCAGCCCTCCGGGTCCCGCTGGCATCCAGGTGACTTCCTAGTTTTCAGACCTTCTTAGAGGCAGCCAGCTGACCCTGCCTCTTGTTCCAGGGGTGGGGGGTGGAGGGGTGCTGAGCCCATCCCAAAGCCACAGCTGCAGCCAGGGGAGGAGGTGGAAGGGTTCCAGGTGAGCTCATCTTCCAGGGGCCACTTCCAGGCCCAGGGACCATCCAGCTGCTTTAACTTGGACAACACCCAGGCCTCCGTGGGGACAGGAAACATCCCTGAGTGATAAGGATCAGGATTGGCTTGTAAGAGCACCCAGAATGCTTTGTGTGGGCCAACACACCTGGCCCAAGCCCCATCCTGAGCAGTCCTCATCTCCAACATGAATTGGAGCAGCACGGGGCACTTCCTGGAGGAGATGGTCTGGGGGACCTCCAGCTTAATGTCCAAATCCACCAGCTGCACACTGCAACATTCCTAGAAAGGGGTTCACCACTTAACCCCAGAAAAAAACACACATACATATAAAATGATTGCTAGGAGAAATTACACACTTGCTATGTGCCAGGCACCTCTAATCCCTTCACATACATTAACTCACCGAATCCTCATGCAGCCTCCCTTTACAGAGGAGAAAGGGAGGCTCAGAGAGGGGATGTGACCTGCCTAAGGTCACACAGCTAGGAGGTCCCAGAGCCAGGATTTGAACCACCCCCTAGCCCCCTCTCAGGGAGAGAGAAGAGGAGGCAGAGAGAGGTGTGTTCAGGGTGATGGGGGAGCAGGGGCCCCTAGGGGCAGGGCCTCCTGGTCACCCTTCTGTCAGCTGGGCAGCCAAACCGGTTCCCATGATGCACTCCGGGATTTGGATGCGAGGGGAAGTGTTGGCATCTAGCAGACCACCTTCTTCTTGGAGAGGCGACAGGCACTGACACGGTCGGCACTAACCCTGGAAAGGCCGTCAAGCCTCCCAGGATTGCCTTTTCCACAGGCCTTTAGTCACAGCCCTCTGCTTTTCCTTCCTCCGGTTCATTAAAATGGGGGTTTTGTTGAAAAGGGGGATAGCAAAAGCTTTGGAGGAATTTTTGGAATGCCCA
>NW_024426319.1:0-9578 GCF_017311325.1 Ursus maritimus | reverse complement strand
GCACAGGCCCTGGTATACAGTGGGCGCTTAATAAATAACAAAGATAGAAAAGATCAACCGTCCCAGGGGAGAAAAGGAAGCACTGCACTGAAATTCTCAGGGGAGGGATGGTATTTCCCACAGGGTCAGCAGAAGATGGGGAGAAGGCATCAGGCTGCCTTGAGAGTTATTATAGGGAGTCTGGGTTTGCAGGAGGCTGGCCTGAGTTCAAATCCAGACTCTGCCACTTCTACCTCAAGCTGAGTGAGTAAGAGGCTCTAGGAGCTACCCATCCAGTTCCCCTTCCCCAATGAAAGAGGCCCAGAGAGGAGAAGGGGCTCACCCAAGGACACACAGAAGAGTAGCTGGCATTAGAACCCAGAGTCCTGACTTCTGGCTCAGGACTCACTCTACTACACTCTGTGTTCTCTCCCATGAGCTAGGATCCCTTCACGTGCCAAGTACAGTCCCTGGTATGCAGGTAATCAGTTCCAGAAACAAAGGCAAGAGTTCCCAGGGCTGGGGCCTAAAATGAAAGAAACGATCATGGGCAGCTTCCTACACCAAAGGGTCCTGGGAGTTCCCCCACCAGTGACAGCCAGCCCAAGGCCCAGGGCCCTGGGCAGTGCTCCACGGGCACAGCGCCAACCGAGGCCCAGGCTTCACGTCTGGGCAGGTCGGCCAGTGCCAGTTCACACGGTGACCTCAGTGTCCCCAACACGCCCACTGGCATCTCCTTCTGCCGGGAGGCCCCGCACACCCCAAGTTTCCCTCCCCCAGCAGTGTCTCCACCCCACCCCACCCCCGGGTAGACAGGCCGTTCCCAGAAAGGGCTTTCATCACTGAGGACACAAAACAAAAAGAAAAGAATTATAAACAGTTGGCAGGGAGCTGCAGCCTGACCCAGAGCCTTTGAAAGTACAGTTGGACACCACTGACAAGGACGACATTCACACACGAAGGGCCTCCAGTGCACCCTGCCTGCCACTAGCTGCAAAAGGGGTGGGGGGACAGGCACTCCGGCTCTCAGAGGCTCAGCTTCCTCATCTGTAAAATGGGAATGACACTAACATCTGTCTTCATAGGCTGAGGAAAGGATTCCGTAAAGGGTGAGATAAAATAATGCACCAACCCACGTGTCCATCCAAGGAGCTGGAATATAGGAAGAAATATATTTATTATAGTTCCTGTTACTATTTCTGCTGCTACAACCAGCAAGAGAGATTTGGATCGTGATTTATAAAGCAAGTACTTGGTGTATCTTACACACATTTGTTTTAAAGACCCTAAGGTGATCTTTTTGGTGGGAAGGGTTCCCGTCTTTCAAGGTCCTACTACGTGCAGGAAGCTTTATATGGTTATCTTACCCAGTCCCACAAGGACCCCACAGGGAAAATCTTAGCATTTTCTTTCTGCAGAGGAGGACTGAGACTTAGAGAGGCCAAGTCACTTGTCCAAAGTCATACAGCAATGAAGTGATGGAGAGAGGACAGAATGCTGGGACTGCCCAGCTCTGTCCTGCTTTACCACCAGGGAGGTGGTGGGGGTTGGGGGGTCATGACCCAGGGGCTACAGTCAGGCTCCCTGGACCTGCATTCACGCTTCCCAGGAGGGAACATGGGCATGCAACTCCCTCTTTGAGTCTCAGTTTTCTCTTCTGTAAAATGGGGGCATGAGAATCAAATGAAACACAGATGAGCACCATGCCTAGGAGAGAATGAATACTCTCTAATTCTTGGTCTTATTTTACTCTAAATAATAGCACTGTTCTCAAAAGCCTATCCTCAGCAAGTAGAACAAAGGCAGCCTCAGTCATTCACCCCCTTTTTTTTCTTTAAAGATTTTAATTATTTATTTTTGGGGGGGAGCATGCACAAGCAGGGAAGGGCAGGGGAGAAGGAGGAGAGAATCCCAAGTAGGCTCCCCACTGGGCATGGAGCCCAATGGGAAGCTTGATCTCACAACCCTGAGATCATGACCTGAGCCAAAACCAAGAGTCAGATGCTTAACGACTGAGCACCTGGGTGCCCCAACCCCCAAACTTCAGAGCACAGAGGCCCAGGCTGAAAGCCACCAGGCTCACACAGGTCAAAGACTAGCCTTTCGTGCCTCCAGTGACACCTTGGCCCTTCTGAGACTCACCTTACAGATGAGGCTCAGAGAGGTGAAGCACCTGCGTGGGGTCACACAGGAATCCCATGTGTGGGGCACCCCAGAACCTCTACCTGCCCCACCCAGCTTCCTTCAGAAACCCACCCCTGACACCCAGCAGAAGCCCCTAGCCGGGGACCCATTAACAGACAGCCCTCAACTGCAGCAAAGGGGCAGAGGTCCCAGAAACATCCTTTCCTCAGCCCTTGCCCCAAGGCCCTGCGGGTCCAGGACCAGAAGCACCCCTCGGGCCTTTTCGACTAATAATTAGTGAGATAATAATGAAGATAATGCTGAGCATGTACATTCACTGAAGCACACATGAATTACCCCAGTGAATGAGGCAGACGCTAGTATTATTCCCATTTTACAGATGAGGAAACTAATGGAACAAAAGGTTTAACTGCCAGGCCCAAAGTCACACAGCTGGAGAGTGGTGGTTCTGGGGTTTGAACCCAGGCAGTCTGAATGCAGATTCCCCACAATATTCCCAAGGGGTACTGGGAATATCCCATTCTGCAGAATTCCATATTCCACCCCAGTCCGGACTGCATCAGCTCCACGCTCACAGGCACCAGCAGCAGAGCGGCCACGTCATGCCAAGTGTCGCACAGCCCTTCCTACTAACAGTCAAAAGCGTGGATCCTACACTCACTTTACAGACAGGAAAACTGAGGCTCAAAGAGGTCAGGAGACTGGTGGAAGGTCATGTGACCCACAAGGCCAGAGTTGGGATCTGACTGGAAATCTGACCCCTCCACAGCCTCCTCCTGGCTGCACGTACCACAGCCTGAGGAACTGTAAACCGAATCCAAAGCAAAAATCAATCAAGGGGCACCTGGGTGGGATGGCTCGTTAAGTGTCCGACTCTTGATTTCAGTTCCGGGTCGTGGGGTTGAGCCCTACGTCTGAGCCTGCCTGAGACCCTCTCTCCCTCTCCCTCTGCCCTTCCCCCTGTGCGCTCTCTCTCTCAAATAAATAAATAAATAAATAAATATTTAAAAAAAATCAATCAAGACAATGGTGCCTCACCTTCACACCTCACATCACAGATACAAAATACCTGTTTACACAACATCTTTCTCGTGCTTCACAGCAGCTCTGCCAGAGGAGGCACATTATGCTCATTTTCCAGATGGGTAAATTAAGGCTCACCCACATGAACTGCCTGTTCAGGGTCATCAACTCTAACCAGGTCTCCTCCTGCAGAGAGAGCCCTGCTCTGATGTGTCCCACACAAATCAGGCCCCACAAGGCTCAATGCCCTCTCCGGGTGGACCCTCCACCTGGACTCCATCCTCCCCCCTCCAAAACCTGATTGTGATAGGCTGTGTCACTGCTCGGGAAACATGTACTCCCTCCTTCTCAGCCGCCGTCGGGGCAGTACATGTCTTTGTGCCTGACGTTGGGCTTGGCCGTGTGACTTGCTTGGACCAACAGAGAGCAGAAGGAACACCACCCAAGTTCATCAAAGAGACTTTCTGATGCACCACGGGTTCTCTTTGAACTCCCGAGCGTCTGCCGTCCACCAGAGAAAAGCCACTGCCCATCGGCCTCGTTATCATGATGAAGATATGTAGGGCATATACGCACCCAACTCAAAGCCTGATGTCCAGCCTGTGCCCCAAAACTCAGCCAAGTTCAGCGTAGTCATCTGCTGACCCGGTAGCATGAAACAAATGGTTCACTATTGAAGTTGAGAACTTGGAAGGAAGTTGGGAGATACTCATTACACAGTATTGTTACATGAAAATGGGACTAATACACAGCCACCTATCTGTAGAGAGAAGCAGGTGGACGTGTTTGTACAATAGGCAAACATCTTCCAGGACAGGCCCTCAGCAGGCTGGATTCAAACCCAAGGGCTGTGAAATGTGCTGCCTGCAGGAACGATCACCCTCCCTACAGTCACCCCAAATGCTACCCGGTGACCACCAGTAAGATGGAGCCATCCACCGTTCCATCCCCCTGAAATGCACCAATTGGCTCTCTCTCTCCCTCGGCCTCAGGAGGAATGTGAAACGTTCAATAGCTCAGGAGGGAAACGGGGCAGGCGAGATCCAAATCCCAAACCCCCTTTACTCCAACAGCTCCACACCCTGGAATCTGCTGTCTGATCGGAAGGCAGGAAGCACGCAAACACACAGAAAAGCGATGTCTATTACACCCCTGGGTGTCACAGCAAAAGCAAGCCACTCAACGCCCACCCACAGAGGATCCATCTGATAACCAACAGCGCCCTCAGGCATTGGGGTATTATTCAGCTTTTTAAAGAGTAGGGTCAGTCAACACATTCTGAAATGGGAAAGGACCCAAATCTATTTTTAATTTATGTGTGAAATTCTTTGTTTTATCATCGCTGTTGTTAAAAGAGTATGTCTACATGTATGGATTCATTGTTTATTCCACCACTGTCCGCAGAGCAAACAAGTGAAGCCAGATAGGGTCTCTGCCTTCCTGGAGCATGAAGTCTAGAGGCGGAGGACGGCAAGGGTAACAACTTCACTACAACATGTTAACAAGTACAGTAACAATCAAGGTATACTGAGCACTGACCACGTGCCAGGCCCTTCTCCATTACTCTGCACAAAAACCCTCAGAAGGAAGACCTGCAATTTACCCCTGGTCACTAACGAGGAAACTGGGGCTCAGAGAGGTTACATCAGCTGCCCAGAGTCACAGAGCAAATAAGTGGTAAAACCAAGATTCGATTCCTTCCATGTGGCTCCAGGGTGAACATAGAAATAACTTAATTAGCAGAATGTGATAAGGACTGATTGACTTAAGCCATTACAAGGAAAGACATTTTGGCAGATCCTGAAGTTCTTATACAAGGGGAGCCATGGACACTATCAGACCATTTAACAAGAGGCATCTGGCCAATCAATCACTTTAGGAAAATGGGCTGTTTCATCAGAAGGTTTGCAAAAGCTTTCATGCTTCCCAAACGCAGTGCCTGAGAACAGTTCCACCTCGACACAGAACCAAACCCTTAAAACCCACTATGAACGTCACAGAAGCTGGCAACCAATGCACTGGATTTCAGTTTTCTGGGTTAACATGGTGAGGCCTTGTCACCAACCTCCAAACCTCTTCTCGCTTTGCCTTTTCGTGGTGCTGTGGGGCTCGGTGCCCGAGGTCAGAACCAGGGTAAATAGAGCCTGGGCATAATCACCTCAGATGCTCAGGAGGTGGAGGCCAAGGGGTCAAGGGTCAGCTCAGGCCCTCTGGCTTCTCTCTCCTACAGGCAGACATCCCATGAGGTGCAACTGGCGGGGCTGCCAGGGGATGCCCCAGCCTGCTGGTCAGGGTCAGAGGCTGTGGCTGTGAGGAGGAGGGGTCACAAGTCAGCAAGTGAGTGGGCAGGAAGGCTCTGAGTGCTCATGGGCATGAGGGAACACCAAATACTCTGGTTGGGTGCATGTAGCAATGCTGACCCCCAGAGGTGGGTCCCCAACAGGCTGTTGCCATTTAGAATTGGTTTATGATTTTCATTGAGTTTTTCTCTTTCCTTTTTTTTTTTTTTTTTGGTACCCAAAATACCTCAAATTACAAAAAACACACATTGGGCTTCCATCCATAGCTGACAGCAAATAAGGCCCTGCCTTGGTTGGAGACTCTTTTCTGGAACGACCCACCGTTTGTCTTACCCATAAGCCCTGTGCCACCATCTTTCTCCTGAGCCCAGGCAGCAGTGTGGGTGCTACTCCCTGGCCTGAGGGCCCTACCCTGGGCTGGGCTCCTGAAGCCTCTGCAGCCCCACAAGGTGGAACCTTTTGGGATGGCACACCTGCCGTCACTCAGAGCTCAGTCCCTAGAGTGAGGAGGGTCACCCCCCCTACCCCCCAGGTGCAAGAGGCAGGGTTCTCCGCTGCATGGAGATAAACGGTCTCAGGTTAACCTATGCAAATGGAACTCATGCATGGAACCACGGGAGCTTGCCCCGTTCACAGGAACAGTTTGGAAACTGGCACAAAACAAGGCAATCTCTCAGAAGGCAATCAGAGATGCCTCCAGCTTGGCCGTCTGCAGCTGGAGACTCACGCTGCCAGGAGGGGGTGGCCACACCACTCCCGGCCTAGGCTGGGCACTTGTGGCCTGGGAGGCTGCCCTGTAGAGTGTGGCCTGGAGGAGAGATGATGCCCCGGAGGGGGTGGGGGCACAGGTGTGCAGGGAAAGGCAGCCAATGCATGAATGACCCCTCTGCATTATCTTGGATAGGGGACCGAGTCTGCTCAAAGGCAATTTTGCAAGGGTCGTGCCAGAGGCTCAAGCCCCCAAGAGAGGCTCAGGTCCCCATTACCCTGTGGATGGGGTATCAGTGAAGGAGAAGAGGACCCAGAGCCCCAGGTTCCTTCAGTGGAATCCTAACTGGTAGAGATGCAGGTCCCCGCTGCCCCTGTGACCCCCGCTGCTTCTGTGCCCACTGATTTTCATTCTGGGCCTTCTGGGGCTTGGCTCTTCAGGACTCAGGGTGCAGGAATCCCCCAGTGTGTTGTGCTCCTCTCCTGCCCCTTCCCTGACACCCGGGCTGTCCTCAAGGAGTAAGGAAATGCATTCAGGGCTCCGAGGCTGGGACTCTCACCCATGCTGCTTTTCCAGCCTGGGGCAGTCCACCTGGCTGGTGAGCCGAGTCTCATTGCCGGGCAGTGGGCATGAACATGGCGCTCTGTGTGGTGACCACATTGTGCAGGTGTGGCCCTGCCTCCCTATCCGCCACTGCCTTGTACCTCTATCAGGGTTGCCCGCCCAGGGCCTGCTGCTTCCACAAGTTGTAGTAGGTGGGGTCCAGAGTAGTGGTTCCTGGGGCTTAACAGCCTTGACGACAAGTACCTCCATGGGCACACTAGCTGGGCTCTCACCAGTGATGTTGTATGCCATCTGGATGAGCTCATAGTGCCGTTATTTCTTCAGACCTACTAGTGGAAGGAGACAGGGATCAGCTGGTCCTGGACCACCACCCTCCCTTGGAACCACACTGAGGGGCTGCGGGGCAGGCCGTGGGTGTCACCAGAGGGTCGCTGGAACGTTCTCCTCCTCCTCCTTCCCTGGCCCCAGGGTAACAGTCACCGTGCGTGCGCCCAAGCAGACCCGTCCCACGCTGAGCTCACGGTTAAGGTGGCAGCAGATCACTTATAAGGCCACCTTAACTAACTAAAACGTAAATAAAAATCTGAAAAGAAATTAAAAAAAAACCCTTACAGACAATACATTTAGAGCAACATCTGTATTTACTGAAAAAACCCACGTAATAAGCAGACTGCCCAGGTCAGACCCACGTTGGCCAAGCGTCAACTGCAATACTGGAAATCCTAGCCAGAACAATTACACAAGAAAAATAAATCAATAAAAGGCATCCAAACTGGAAAACAAGAAGTGAATTTTTATACACTAACAATGAAGTATCAGAGAAATAAATGTAAAAAAAAAATATTTACTACTGCCTCAAAAACCCAAAGGACTTGGGGACAAATTTAACTGAGGAGATGAAAGCCTCTCTACTGACAACTATAAGACATTAAGGAGAGACACCAAAGACAACAGAAGTTGTTGTCCACGCTCATGGATTAGAAAAATTAATAGTGTTAAAATGTCTATACCACCCAAAGCCATTTACAGATTCAATGCAATTCCCATCAAAATTCCAATCATATTTTTCACAGACATAATTATAGCACAGAATCTTTAAAATGTGTATGGAACCACAAAAGACTCTGAAGAGTCCAAGCCATCTGAAGAAAGAACAAAGCTGGAGGCATCATGCTCCTTGGTTTCAGATTCTATTACAAAGCTCTACTGATTGCTGGCATATTGGCATCAAAGCAGACACACAGCTCACCAGAACAGAAGACAGAGCCCAGAAGTAAACCCACACATCTACGGTCCAGTACTTTATGACCAAGGAGCCAAGAATATGCAAGGGGGAAAGGACAGTCCCTTTACTAAGCGGTGCTGGAAAAACCGAACAGACCCATGCAAAAGAATGAATCCGTACCACTATCTTACACTTGACACAAACATTAACTCAAAATGAATTCAAGACCTGAAACCTTACAACTCTTAGCAGGAAACATAGGGACAAAGCTGCCCTACGTACTACTCAGGCGTCATTTTTTTTTTTTTTTTGGATCATGTTCCAAAAGCCAAGGCAATAAAAGCAAAAGTAAATAAGCGAAGCTACAAGAAACTAAAAAGCTCCTGCCCAACCATGAAAATCACCAACCAAATAAAGAGGCAACCTACCGCCTGGGAGAAAAGACTTGCTACTCATAAATCTCATAAAAGGTGACTTTCCAATATATAAAATGAATTCCTACAACTCAATCACAACAACAAAAAACAAACAAAGTGGAAGGATTTTCCAAACGGCCATTATGCAGAGAAGACACAGAGACGTCAACAGTTCCGTGAAAAGATGCTCCACATCAATAATCATCAGGGAAATGCAAATCGAAACAACACTGAGGTATCGCCTCACACTGCTTAGAAGGTTCAGTATCAAAAAGACAGAAATAACAAACGTTAGCTAAGATGTGAAGGAAAGGGATCCCTGGTGCACTGTTGGTGGGTACATAAGTAGGTGCACACGCTGTGGAAAGCAGTATGCAGCCTCCGCAAACAAAAGAAAAATTAAAAAGAGAACTACCCTACAATTCAGTAACTTCTCTTTTTAGTTTTTAACCATAGAAAATGAAAATACCTATTTGAAAACATATTTAGACCTTCATTTTCATTGCAGCAGTATATTCAGTAATTAAAATAACATATAAAACATAATATTTAAATATATAATATGTATATCATCTATAATAGAAATCATAATACAAAACTATATATACATAACATAACTTAGAGGAGCCAAGAGAGAAGAATAACCTACAATTACATGTCCGTGGAGAAATGTATCCATAAAGAAGATTTGGTGTGCCCTTGCCACGCGGGCACCCTTCCTGCCACCACCGTCACCTTGCTGGTGTTGATGCCCTGGAACTCACCGACCCAAAACCCCATTGTCGCTGATGCACCTGAAGTCCTGGCGAATGGAGGGGGATCACGCTGCCGCTGACACAGCCCTTGAGGTCATTGATGCGGCAACCGCCAGAAATGCCACAGACCTCATCACCCTTCCCACCACTGCTCACCGCCCTCACCTCCACTGTCCCCACTGCCAAAATCACCATTCTCAGCCAGGACACTGCCGCCATGGCCCCCACATCCATCCATGGCACTGCCCTAACAGAACTAACAGCTCTAGCCTCTGATGTCATCCACGCTGACTACACCGCCCACAAGCTCTCAGCCAGGAACCTGCCGCCATGGCCCCCACATCCATCCATGGCACTGCCCTAACAGAACTAACAGCTCTAGCCTCTGATGTCATCCACGCTGCCTACACCGCCAACAAGCGGCTGCCCCTGATGTTAGTGACGCGCCACCGCCAGCAACGC
>NW_024426318.1:0-1039 GCF_017311325.1 Ursus maritimus | reverse complement strand
TCCACTCTTATCTCCCCTAATGAGGTTCTATTCTCCCACTGTTTCTGTGCCCCATGGTGTACCCTGCTCCCCCTCTGATATATGGTCCCATCCTGACTTCCTTTCTTAGAGCCTCCATGAATCACACTGAACCACCAACCAAGCCCATTGATCCATCAACCAAAGCCCATCTTCCTGGGCTCCTCAGGCCCTTCCCTGACAGAGGCACCATCTTTCTGAATTCTCATCCCTTTGTACCTGGGGTTCCTATTCTCCTGGGTCATGTTATTCATCTTCATCTCCCTCTCTTTATACCCACTTCATGGACTCTATACAGCATCACCTAAACCCAAGGAATGTTCAAGTCATGCCCTTATCCCCTCAGCTCTCCTGTTGTCTCTGATTCCCTTCTTCCTGTGATCCCAGCAGCCTCCATTGCTCTGACTCATGAGTGCAGTAGTGGACTCTCTGGTCTCCTTCCCTCCAGTGGTGAAGGTGAGGAAGGACAGCCCCATGTAGGATAACCCCTTCTTCTTCAGGGACACCTCAGGAGGCAGGTATGAGGCTATCTGGCTTAGCCTGGGCTTCCACTGTCAACAACCACACCCAACACCAGACAGGGGCTTAATAAATAGTTACAAGAGCAGACATGCCCCTTCTCCACACAGGCCACAAGGCACTGAGCCATGTGGCACCTGAACTGAGGGAGAGTCTATGTGTACATGCTCCTTTCTGTGCCCTAAGTCTGAGAGCTGAGGGGCACCCACCAGGGAGAGAGTCCCCATAGAAAGAGGGGACATGGGAAGCCTCACCCTGTGTGTGACACTCAATGCAGCCAACTAAATCATTGTTTACTACAGTGGGAGAAAAAGGACAAATAAAATTCACAAATAAAGCCTCTGAATCAGGGCTGCCTAGGGGATCAGTCAGACTCCTGGTTTAGGCTCAGGTCATGAGCTTGTTGTCCTGGGATCAAGCCTCACGTTGGGCTACACTCAGCCCCGATTCAGCTTTAGGAACATCACTATCCCTCTTCTTCTGTACCTCTCCTTTGGCTCCT
>NW_024426317.1:0-1039 GCF_017311325.1 Ursus maritimus | reverse complement strand
AGTAAGAGACAACCAGATGCGATTCTCTCTTAAAAGAAATGAAAATGTTGGGGGGACTGGTTTTCTCGGTCAGTTAGGCGACTGCCTTCAGCTCACATCGCGATCTCAGGGTCTTGGGACCCAGCCCTGCATCGGCTCCCCATTCAGCGAGGAGTCTGCTTCTCCCTCTCCCTCTGCCCCTCTGCCTGCTTGTGCTCTCTCTCTCTCAAATAAGGAAATAAAATCTTTTAAAAAATATGGAAATGTGAACATCATAAAAAGTTATGTGGGGAAAAATAAATGTCGAAATTTGACTAAAAAGAATAAAAAAGAAACCTAAATATGCCAATAATATATATTTTTTTAATTCAAAAAGTCAAAGCTCCATCTCTAAAGCTCAAATTAAGTCTTCTGGGTTTTTTGTTGTTGTTATTTCGTTTGCTTATTTTTTGGTTTGGTTTGGTTTGGTTTTTGTGGGTATTTTTTTTTTCCCTTCAAAACTTCAGGGCCTCGGACTTCATATCATGGTCTTGCCCCTGTAAATTTGTCCGGAGCATAAGAACATGAAAATCTCCCTCTTCTTTTTCCAAAGTGAACACAACCCTGATATCACAGACAGCGGTAGTCCTCCACATGAAAATTCTAAAATAGGTGAGTCCTTCTAATAGGCACACCAGGATTGGTTAGGACCCATTAGATAAATGTGGAGGACTCATTAGATAAAATTAGACACCTCAGTTAAATAATTCATTATATCGAAGAAGAAATCCCATGTGGGAATTTTGACATATGCCAGTAAGTTATTTTGTGAAGTTCCCCCATTCATTTCTAATTGGAGAAAGAAAAACTATTAATTACCAACATTAAACACAGATATTATCCTACAGAATTTCTCTCTGAAACCACTGACAATCTTTAATGGTAACCCACGAAGTGCATTCTCATTAAAATCAAGAACCTGTCGAAGACGTATGTACGTGAAGGGAGGGCCCAACAAATGTACCACGAAGTTGATGGCTATTTCAGAGCGGTGAGATTTTTAGATGATATTCGTTTTTTT
>NW_024426316.1:0-1039 GCF_017311325.1 Ursus maritimus | reverse complement strand
GGAAGCAGCTCCAACATTGGTAGTTATGGTGTGCAGTGGTACCAACCACACCCAGGAACAACCCCCAAATGCATCAGCTATGGTAGTAGTAACTGACCTCAGGGATCCTGGGTCATTTCTCTGGTTTGAAGTCTGGCAACTCAGGTGTCCTGACCATCACTGGGCTCCAGGCTGAGGACAAGGCTGATTATTACTGCCAGTCCATTGACAGCAGTCTCAATGCTCACAGAGTGCTCCTGGCCTATGGGGAAGTGAGACAACAACCTGCTGTCCCCACAGTGATGGAGTTTCCTTGTGCAGCCCCAATCTTCTGCCAAGACTGTGGCTTCTCTTTTTGTTTGGCCTAAAACTGAGGCCTGAAACCAAAAAGCGAACATTCTCTAGTATATGTCCTTGTTTTTCAATTCTGTCCCCACAGTCTGTCCCTGTAGACACATATTTTCTCTTTTAGGCAAACTGAGCAGAAATTCCTTGATGCTGGGACAGGTAGCCCTGGGAACTGAGTCCCTGGGGATTGTGCTAGTCTGCTAGGGCTGCCTTAACAATACTACCGGCTGGGCGGATACATCAAAAGATATTAATTTTCTCACAATTCTTAGGCTGATTGTGCAAATTCAAGGTGGTGGCATGGTTAATTTCCCCTGGGGGCTCTCTCCTTGGCTTGCAGATGGACACATTCTAACTTGGTCCTCACATGGCATTTGTTTGTGTGCTCACCCCTGGTGTCTCTACCTTTTCTTATAAAGACAGCAGCCCTATTTATTAGGGCACCAACCTTAAAAATTCATTTATCCATCATCCCTTCCTTTACTGCCTTATCTTAAACATCACAATATGGGTTAGGGTTACCATCCAGTATTTTTAGAGGACATGGTTCAGTCCATATCAACACATCAAGGAAAAACAGGGACAGAGAATACAACTGTGCCTGACTCAGGATAGTTAACCATCCACATGATATGCACGCATGGCATTTACCGAACCCTCACTATATGCACTATGTGGATCTAAGGGCTCAGACCACAGTGTTAAAAAAAAA
>NW_024426315.1:0-1040 GCF_017311325.1 Ursus maritimus | reverse complement strand
TTTTTTTTTTTGATGAGTCTGGCTAGACATTTATCAATTTTGTTGATGTTTCAAAGAACCAGTTACTGGTTTCACAGATCTGATCTGTTTTGGTTTTTGTTTTGTTTTCCTATGCTTTTTTAGTTTCTCTCTCATTTATTTCTTCTCTAGTCTTTATTATTGTCTTCCTACTACTGGTTTTAGGGTTTTGTTTGTTCTTCTTTTTCTAGCTCTTATAAGGTTAAGTTGTTTATTTGAGATTTTGCTTGCTTTTTTGAGGTAGGACCGTATTGCCATAAACTCCCCTCTCAGCACAGCTCCAAGCCATCTCCATTGACACCATGGTGGGGATGGCCCTGTTAGCGCTGGGTAATGGTATAAGTTTAACTCACTTTGAAACCTCTTCTGATGCCACCTGAGTGGGGTCACCTTTATATTGCTGGGTTTTGTGGATATCCAGTTTTACTATCTGAACTCTCCACTGATACTACTGGAGAGCCTCACTACTGGCCATCAGGAATGAATATTCCATATCCCTTCTTGGTGGGCTATTGGATGCTTCCTTAAAGGCTCATGAGACTACAGGTCTAGGCTCCCACCTGGCCTTTACTAGCATGGGGTTGAGGGGGATGAGGCTGAACTTTTTCTATGGCTTTCACTGGAGTAGAGCATATCTTATCTAAAACTTTGTCTTTCTAGGCTATCCTTTTCATGGGCCTTTGGCTAGAAGAACAGGCTCTTGTTAGATCACTTTTTTATTTTTTCGTCTGCACCCACTGGCATTTTCAATTTGTCAACTCCTTCTGTTCCAGGTCTGGGAATATGACGCAAAAGAAAACAGAGAACTCATCCTGGATCTCAAGTTCTCCAGCCAGTCTTCCTTCTTCTCACCTTTCAGTGTCTTACAGTTTTGTTCATTTGTTTGTTTTTTAATATATGATGTTCAGAATTTTCAGTTGTACTTAGAGGGGTAACAGTAAGCACTATGTCTAGTCCATATTCCCAAAGCAGAATTTTTTTAAAAATATTTCTTTATTTACTTTTTCATCCTCTAATTTCTA
>NW_024426314.1:0-1040 GCF_017311325.1 Ursus maritimus | reverse complement strand
GGTCTCCTGGGGCCCTCCCAGCACCACGGCAAAGCAGCTCTGCAAGGCGGGGCGGGTGGTTCAAGCGACACTGCAGGTCCTGGGGACAGCTGGCCCTCCCCAGCTGACAGGGGCAGGGATGTGGGACACTGGGGGCTCATGGAGGGGGGCCATCCTCACTTGGTCCAGGTATTGGGGCAGGACCTCAGCCAGAACCTTCTCTGTGCCCTTACTTAATTCTGATGGCTTCAGCACCACGCAGTTCCCTGTAGGGACAGATGGGGACATTGTGGGGAGAAGCCAGTGCCCCCACACCCACCCAGGGCAGAGATGCAAGGAACGTGCCAGAGGCTGGAGACACCACATTAATGGAATTCTGGGGGCCCCTTTTGGGAAGGGCTATTGGGTCAGGCAGGCATGGGGCTCAGAACTCTCTCCTCACCTGCCGCGAGGGCGCCCACTAGCGGCACCAGGGTCAGGTTCACGGGGTAGTTCCAGGGGGCGATGATGAGCACCAGGCCAAAGGGCTCCTTCCGGATGAAGGCCGAGTCCAGCTGCATGAGCTGTAGTGCAGGACACGTGGTAAGGTGCGGCTGGGGATCACCCCAAAGCCGCCCCCCACGGTCCTGGAGGAGCCTGTGTAGTGGAGTCCTCGTGAGGAGACAGAGGTCCCAAGGAAGTCAGAAATCGCCGTGGGTCAGGGGTGGGGAAGAGGCCTGGGCTGGAGCTGCTGCTGGGCCTGCCCCAGGACATGGACCTCCCCCCGCCCCCCGCCAGCAGGCTCACCAGGTTCTTGGTCACAGGCTCATCCTTCATCCAAGTGGGTAGGTTCCTGAGCGCCAGGTCGACCTCATTCTGGCATAAGATGAGCTCGGACAAGTCTGCCTCAAAGACTGACTGCGGCGGAGAGAGAGAATGGAGAATGCAGGGCTCAGGCTGGGGGCAGGGCAGGGAGGGATCTAGGGCTTGGGATCCCCAGGAGTCATGGAGACAGTCCCCAGAGGCAGCACAGCCAGTCCCCTGGGAAAGCACGGTGAGTGGTGAGGGGCTCGGGCCCCCCG
>NW_024426313.1:0-1040 GCF_017311325.1 Ursus maritimus | reverse complement strand
GGTGCATTGAGTTTGGGGAGAAAAGCCAAGTCCTATGTGGGTCATGAACGAATGTATGAATCTGAAGCTCAGAGGAGAGGTGTGGACTGAAGATGCCCTCAGGAGTCATCACATAAGGGTGGGTTTGAAAATCATGAGTAGGGATGCAGACATGGCAAGAAAAGGGGGGAGGCGGTGTGGAGGGGGCATTCCAGAGCCCAGATGAGCCCAACATTCGGAGACTGGATGGAGGAGAAAAAGCCAACAGGAAATGATACTGAGTGCTCATGGAAGGTCTACTGTGGTGGAGCCACTTGGATGTCCACGTGTTTCCCTAACTAATGCCTTCAGCCAAAGCTGCCTTCGTGGACAGGTGAGAGAGGACGCCTAGGGAGAACGGTATAAGCATGGGTGGAAGTTAAGACGTAGAGATGGTGTGGGCAGACAAATCTTTAGTGAATGTGGGGACGAAGGAGAGGGAATAGAGGCAAGGAGGAAAGGGAGAAAATTTTGGATGAAGAAGAGGGCTTTTTAGGTGAGTGAGCCTTGGACACGATTAATACGTGGTTCACAGGTGCAGAGGGACGGTGGAGAGCAGAGCGCTCCTAAGAGGTGTGAGGAGGGGGATCCTAGCCTGGGGCAGGGGCAGGCTCCACTATGACCTTAACCATTCCACACCTTTGTCTGAATGCTACTTCACTGACAAAATAAGACAAGGGGAGGAGCTACTTTGAAGAGTTCAGTTACAGTAGATTTCACTATGAGCAGAAGGAAAGGGGCCTCACTTCTTGAGAAGTAATTTGTTCAAAGGTCATTGTCAAAGAAACGAGGCCTCAAAACAAGAGGGAATCTATAGAATTTGGCGCAGAATCTGATTTTATATTGTCACAGGGCAAATTTGGGTTGGAAGAAGGCTGTCTGGTAGAAAAATTACTCTCTCTTTCTGGAAAGAGCCAATAACAGGCTTTGACAGAAACCCAGAGAGATCGTGTAGCCATTTTTGTGTGTTTATCAAAACGCTGAAAGCTCTCTCCTTTTCCAGCTTAAGGAGGCATACAGAA
>NW_024426312.1:0-1040 GCF_017311325.1 Ursus maritimus | reverse complement strand
CCCCAAGATCATGACCTGAGCCAAAATCAAGAGTCGGACACAACCCACTGAGCCACCCAGGCGCCCTGATATATGCTCTTTTACAGACCTGTTTCAAAGAGAAAATTCAAAACTGTTGAAGGCTTGTTCTAAGGCTACAGACCAAGTGTTGGGTAGTGCTCAGTATACTCTCTTTATATATGTGGGGTTGGGCCTGTGTGTGGATAGCAAGGGTCACCATAAATATGATGAGTCCCCAGATCTCCCTTGAACCCCTATTTTTTTCTCTACTTGTTTATTCAAAAACACTGATTAAGCATCAGCTATGTAGGTGCTTAATGAAAAACTAATTTTGAAGAAACAAAGATGAAACAAACAGATAAACAACAGGAAAACATAAATTGCATTTCCCTATAGTCTCCCATAGAAAATTGCCATTAATGCAATGGTGTGTTCTTCACATCTCTGTGGGTATGACACATGTGCTTTACATTCCAAAATGAAAGCGGGAATATACAGTATTGTCTGTTTAAAACTATTGTTTACCACTTGAATACATTTTCATCAACTTTATTTCTGAGAGCAGTTTTAGGTTCAGAGCAAAAATGAGTGAAAAGTATGGAGATTTCCCTTAATTCTCCTGCCCCCTCACCTCTGGAGCTTCCTCTCTTATCCACATCTTCCACCAGAGCGGCTCATTTGTTACCCTTGAGGAACCCTCACTGACCTATCTTCATCGTCCACAGGTAGCGCTCATTCTTGGTGCTGTTCATTCTGTGGATTTTGACAAATGCCTAAGGACATATATGCACCGTTAGAGTATCATACACAGGATTTTCACTGCCCTGAAAGTCCTTAGCTCTCCACCTATTCATCCCTCCCTTCCCTCTAACCCCTGGCAACTACAGTCTTTCTCTTGTCCCCACGGTTTTGGCCTTTTTCAGAATGTCATGTAGTTGGACTCCTACAGTACGCAGCTTTTTCAGACTGGCTTCTTTCACTTAGTAACGTGCATTTAATGTTCCTCCATGTCTTTTCATGGCTGGGTAGCTCATTTCTTT
>NW_024426311.1:0-1040 GCF_017311325.1 Ursus maritimus | reverse complement strand
ATAAGATAAGATAAGATAAGATAAGATAAGATAAGATAAGCCTGGGAGTGATATCTCATTATACTCACATGTTCACCCATATTCAGAAGAGAAGGGATTATACAGGGGTGAGGGTCACTGGGAATTGGTCTTAGAATTCTGACACAGTGTATTAGTTTACTGGTGCTGCCATAAAATAAACAAACAAACCACACTGAGTGGCTCAACCCACAGAAATTTATTTTCTCACAGTTCGGGGGGCTAGAAGTCTAAGACCAAGGTATTATCAGGGTTGGTTAGACTCAAGCCTCTTTCCTTGGCGTATAGTTGGCTGTCTTCCTTCAGTGTCTTCACCTGGTCTCCCCTCTGTGTGAGTCTGTGTCGTAATCTCTTCTTTTGAGAACAACTGTCATATTGGACTAGGGCCTCCCATATGACCTCATTTTACCTTAATCACTTCTTTTAAGACTGTCTCCGAACATAGACACCTTGTGAGGTACTGGCAGTTAGGACTTCAATATATAAATTTTGAATGGACACAATTCAGCCCATAACCCACAGAATTATTTTGGCTTTCTTTTTTGAGATTTTAAGACATCTTTAGTCACTAGCTCATCTAGTAAACATAAATTATTATTTAAAAAAACGAATTCTTCCCACTTTTTTTGTTGTTGTTTTGTTGTTGTGAAGAATTTTAAGTGACGGAAAAGTTGAAAGATTAGCATAGTAAACACCTGTATACCCTGGATTTATCAACCATTAATATTCTGTGACATTTGCTTCCTCTTTCTCTCTTCATGAATTATGTATTCATATATGTAATATATACACACATATACATATGTATGTTCATATATATGTGGTTTTTTTTGTAGATATCATGATGTTTCATCCTTAAAAGAGTCTTTTTTTAAAGATTTATTTATTTTGGGGGGGAGGGGCAGAAGGAGAGTGAAAGAGAGTCTTAAGCAGACTCTGTGCTGAATGTGGAGCTTGACTCAGGGCTTGATGCAGGGCTCAATCTCATGACTCTGAGATCACGACCTGAGCCAAAACCAAGA
>NW_024426310.1:0-1040 GCF_017311325.1 Ursus maritimus | reverse complement strand
ACAACGCCAACCTTCCACACCTAGAGTAGGATGAGGGTGACGGGGTGAGGAAGTAGACAGGGAATCTTTGTCCAATGGGAAAGTTTATGGCTGCCACCACTGTTCTTGGTTTCCAGAGGCCTCTGCTTGGCACTATCTGACATTTGGGAGTCTCTGCCTCTATCCATAAGCCAGAAGATTAGAGGCCTTTCTAGGACACTTTGTGACACTTCAGGCAAAACCCTCAAAAATCCTTAAATAATACACAAGATACATTGCTCAGTTTTTCTACCTGTTAGTAGAGATGTAACCTAGACCCATGTTTTACAGAAGTATTTTAATTCAACAGGTAGAAGACGGAACTGATATGAAACCTATTATGTAGGTGTCTGGGAGTTCAAATTTTTATTGACTTAACAAAACATGATGAACACTGAAGAATGGATGGTACCTTTGATGCTTTTTGTCTCAGTTATCAGACACCAACACTTAGAATTCAACCCTGATTCAGAGTAACAGTGAAATGCATAAAGATTTCAGTGTGTCATTACCTTTCTTCCTTTCTGATGCCTAACATTTGTGTCTCTAATTCCAAAGATCTAAGTAATTGAAATTCTGTGTCCAATATCAAGGGTCTATATCTCCTAATCTATAGATACAAATACATGATTTTCATACCTACTTACATTCGTGAGTACTGCCATTAACCTTTTCCATGCTGCTTATCACATAACATCCTGTCTTTTACTGTGAGAAAATTCTGAAAGAGAAACACGAGAATACAAAGATTCACAGTCTGATCATACCAACCACTCTCCAAAGGTCATAGACTTCAGCAGTATAGTTATTTATTTAATGGAATAATAGAATCTGAGGGAGTTAGGGATCTCCAAAAAGGAAATAATCCTGAGGATGGTAGATTAAGGCCATCTTTGTCATTGTCACTTTTCTTCTCCATCCCTTAGGAAGCCATGAATATGTCAGGAGTCAGCACAGTGACTGAATTCCTACTCGAGTTTTCCGTGCTCCAGGGAGGTTCAGGTCCTCCTCTTTATGCTGTT
>NW_024426309.1:0-1040 GCF_017311325.1 Ursus maritimus | reverse complement strand
GAGTGGCTTTGTTTTACATTTTTCTCTAATGTCTGGTTTAATAGAAACATCTGGATTCTTCTATCTGCTCCTGCTTTAGTCTGTTGCAATATGTTTTTGGGTTTGAAGTATATAGAAGGAGAAATCCAGCCTTACATAGCTAATGGATAGAAAAGGCTTAATAGTCTTTTCAGATAGTAATGGATTTTCTTCTTTGGTACTATATCACAGCTCACATGTGTTGGTTTTTTAGGTATTTGCAGCGTGTAATCTGAGATCATATCAGTGGACTTTTTTCATAATGTTATATTAAAATCCGTTAGTCTGAACATTGAATGGATCTTAGATAACTATGCCTGAATTTGTAACATCATGCCATGGTCCTTTCTAAGTATTGGTTCAGTTATGCAGATCTTTCACATGTTGACACATTTCATATGTTATTAAAAAATCACATTTGTTAATATCACCACTTATCCTATCAGAAACAAATTATTGGGAAGCTGTCCAGGTCATGACATGATTGATGGTAGGTGTGAGTTTTCCAGAAATCTGATTTTTGCTTGAAAGCTCATATTTTATCATTGGCAAGAAATATGATTGCCAGTTGTTTCCTAGAAGTGACAAGCAGATTTTGTTCATCTCTGAGATAACCTCTGCCAAAATACCTAAGTCTGAATAACCGAAGTCATTCTTTCAAGTAAAAATGGTGTTTCATGAAAAAGAAGAGGCTAGTGTAAGACCTCAGTTCAGTCACACAAGTACTTTACCTTAAGACAGCCATCAACTATTGTAATTCAGTATGTGGCCAGAAATGCTTCATGTGTACTTACCATTTTGTCACATAGAATATTTAAAAAAGATGTATATTCAAGGGCTGAGATTTAGTAAAATTAGTCTTTACTCTGCTTTTTGAAAGATTTTATTTATTTGAGAGAGAGAGCAAGCGAAGACAGAGCACGAGCATGGGGAGGGGCAGAGGGAGAGAGAGAAGCAGATGCCCTGCCAAGCAGGGAGCCGGATGCAGGGCTTGGTCCCAGGACCCTGGGATCATGACCTGA
>NW_024426308.1:8777-12734 GCF_017311325.1 Ursus maritimus | reverse complement strand
TGGGGCTCTTGGGTCCCCAATCCCTGGAATTGTGGCGTCAGGCCCCTTGGAACTTGGGACTCGTGCGCCAACCTAGGTTTAGGGTTACCTCCCAGGAGGCCGGCAGGCCCAATCCGCCACCTGTGTAGCATAGGAGGGGCGGGCTGAGTGAGTGTGCTGGCGAGCAAGAGCGAGGGCCCAAGCATTTTGGCGCGATGGGCCTTTGAATGTCACTGGGCCTCAGAGGGCCCTGCCAGTTCCCCCCCCGAATGAACGTCGGCGCCCCTAGCAGCTTGGGTGGTGTCAGGACAGCAGGGTGAGTCTGGCACTGGGGTTCGGGGATCCCAATCCCCGGCATTGCGGCCCCAGGCCCCTTGGGAGGGGCCCTTTGGGAGCCGACCTAGGGTTTGGGTTACCCCCAGGAGTCCGGCGGGCCCAATCTCCTGGCTGTATGGCAAGTGGAGGGGTGGGCCGAGTTGAGGGCGATGGCGAGCGGGATTGTGCGCCCAAGCATTACAGGGCCGGTGGCCTTCGAAGGTCACCAGGAGCTCAGAGGGCACCTCCCCTTCTCCCGCCCTGAATGACCGGCAGCGCCCCAGGGGCCAGGGTGGCAGCGGGGCAGCAGGGTGTGTCTGGCGCTGGGCCTCAGGGGTCCCAAATCCCCGGCGTTGCAGCGGTACGCCCCTTGTGAGGGGCCCCTCGGGGGAAGACCTAGGGTTAGGTTGAGCCCCCAGGAGGCTGGCAAGCCTGATCCTCTGGCTGTGTGGTGAGTGGAGGGGCAGGCTGAGGTGAGGGCGCTGGCGAGCGAGAGCGAGTGCCCAAGCATTTTGGCGCCGTGGGCCTTCGACTGTGGCTAGGGCTCGCAGGGCCCTGCCCGTTTTCCTGCCCTGAATAACCGGAGGCGTCGCTAGGGGACCACGTGGCGTCAGGGCAGCAGGGCGAGTCCCGTGCTGGAGCTCGGGGGTCCCCAGTCCCCGGCGTTGTGGCCCCAGGCCCCTTGGGAGGGGCCTCTCAGGGGCTGACCTAGGGTTAGTGTTAGGCCAAGGAGGCCGGCAGGCCTGATCCATCGGCTGTGCGGCAAGCTGAGGGGCAGTCCGAGGTGAGGTCGATGGCGAGTTGGAGCTGGGGCCCAGGCGTTTTGGCGCGGGGGGCCTTCGAAGTTCGCCGGGGGCTTGGAAGGGCCTGCCTGTTCTCCCGCCCTGAATGACCGGCGGCGCCCGTAGCAGCTTGGGTGGCAGCGGGGTGGCAGGGTGAGTCTGGCACTGGGGTTCGGGGGTCCCTAATCCCCGACGTTCTGGTGCCAGTCCCCTGGGACTGGTCCCTCGTGGACCAAACCCCCGGTTAGGGTTAGCCCACAGGAGGCGGCAGGCCCGATCCACTGGCTGTGCGACGAGCAGATGGGTGGGCCTAGGTGAGGGCGCTGGCGAGCGGGAGCGTGGGCCCAAGCTTTTTGGCGCGGGAGGCCTTCGAAGGTCGCCGGGGGCTCAGAAGGCCCTGCCCGATTTCCCGCCCTGCATGACCGGCGGCGCCCCTAGCGGCGCGGGTGGCGGCGGGGTGCCATGGTGAGTCCAACGCTGGGGCTCGGAGGTCCCCAATCCCTGGCGTTGCGGCGCCCGGCCCCTTGGGACGTGGGACTCAGGGGCCGACCTAGGGTTAGGTTTAGCTCCCAGAGGCAGGCCAGCCAGATCCGCTGCCTGTGCTTCAAGCAGAGGGGTGGGCCGAGGTGAGGGTGCTGGCGAGAGAGAGCAAAGGCCCAAACATTTTGGCGCAGGGGGGCCTTCAAATGTCACCAGGGCTTGGAGGACCCTGCCCGTTTTCCCGCCTGAATGACCGTCGGCGACCCTAGCAGCTTGGGTGGTATCGGGACGGCAGGGTGAGTCCTGCCTTGGGGTTCGCTGGTCCCCAATCCCTGTCGTTGTGGCTCCAGGCCCCTTGGGAGGGGCCCTTTGGGAGCCGACCTAGGGTTTGGGTTAGCCCCCAGGAGGCCGGCAGGCCCAATCTGCTGGCTGTGCGGGGAGTGGAGGTGAGGGCCCAGGTGAGGGTGCTGGAGAGAGAGAGCGAGGGCTCAAGCGTTTTGGCGCAGGTGGCCTTCGAAAGTCGCCAAGGGCTCGGAGGGCCCTTCCCCTTCTCCCACCCTGAATGACCGCCGGCGCCCCTAGCGGCCCAGGTGGTGGTGGGGCGGCAGGGTGAGTCCGGCGCTGAGGCTCGGGGGTCTCCAATCTCCGGCGTTGTGGTGCCAGGCCCCTTGGGAGGGGCCCCTCGCTGGCCGACCTAGGGTTAGGGTGAGCCCCCAGGAGGCCGGCAGGCCCGATTCGCTGGATGTGCGGCGAGCGGAGGGGGAGGCCAAGGTGAGGGCACTGGCGAGCGGGAGAGTGGGCCCCTGCGTTTTGGTGCGGGGGGACTTCGAATGTCACCGGGGGTCTCGGAGGGCCCTGTCCGTTCTCCTGCCCTGAATGACCAGCGGCAACCCTAGCAGCCCTGGTGGCAGCGGGGCGGCAGGGTGAGTCTGGCGCTGGTGCTCGGAGGTCCCCAAGCCCCGGCGTGGTGCCAGGCCCTTTGGGAGGGGACCCTTGATGTCAGACAAGGGTTAAGTTTAGCCCCCAGGAGCCAGTAGTTCAAGATCTGCCAGCTGTGTGCGAGTGGAGGGGCGGTCCCAGGTGATGGCACATGGGAGGGCAGCGTGGGCCCAAGGGTTTTGGAATGGGGGCCATCTAAGTTTGCCGTGGGCCCAGGGGTCCCTGCCCGTTCTCCCTCCCTGAATGCTCGGCGACCCCCCGAGGGGTGTGGGTGGTGGCGCGGTGGCAGGCTGAGTCTGACGCTGGGGCTCTGGGGTCCCCAATCCCCGGCACTGTGGCACCAGGCCCCTTGGGATAGTCCCCTTGGGGCCGACCAAGTGTTAGGTTTAGCCCCCAGGAGGCCGGCAGGCCTGATCCACCAGCTGCGGGGCAAGCAGAGTAGCAGGCCGAGGTGAGGGCGCGGGGTAGGGGGAGCGTGGGCCCAAGGGTTGTGGTCCAGGGGGGCCTTCCAAACTCGCTGTGCGCTCAAGGGTCCTGCCTGTTCTCCCGCCCTGAATGCTCTGCAGCTCCCCAAGGAGCCTGGGTGGCGGCGCGGCGGCAGCCTGAGTCAGGCGTTCTGGCTCGGGGGTCCCCAATCCTAGATGCTGTGACACTAAGGCCCCTCGGGAGTGGGCCCCTTGGCAGCTGACCTAGGGGTAGGGTTAGGCCCCAGAAGGCCGGCAGGCCCGATATGCCGGCTGAGGGGTGAGTGGGGTGGCAGGCCAAGGTGAGGGCATGGGGCAGGGGGAGCGTGGGCCTAAGTGTTGTGGTGCAGGGGGCTGTCAAATGTGGCAGTGTTCTCAGGGGGCCCTGCTGGTTCTCCCACCCTGAATTCTCTGCGTCACCTCTAGGGACTCCGGTGGCCTTGTGGCGGTAGGCTGAGTGCAGCTGGGTCTTGGGGTTCCCCTGTCCTATGTGGTGCTGTGCCAGTCCCCTAGGAAAGGGCCCTCAGTCCCCGACCCAAGTTTAGGGTTAGGCCCCAGGATCCCAACAAGCCTGATCTTCCATCTGGGCGGTGAGCAAGGCAGCTTGCCAAGGTGAAGGTGTGGGGGAGGGGGAGCGTGAGCCCAAGAGTCCTGGCGCGGGGGGCCGTCGAATTTTGCCAGGGGCTCGGGGTTCCCTGCCTATTCTCCCACCCTGAATGCTGGACAGCACACTGAGGGCCCTAGGGGGGCTGCGCAGTGGCAGGCTGAGTCCAGAACTTGGGCTCAGGGGTCCCCAATCCCTGGTGCTGCGGTGCAGGCCTCAGGGGAGGCTCCCCTTGGTGGCCAATCTAGGGTTAGGGTTAGCCCCCAGGAGGCCGGCAGGCCCGATCCGCTGGCTGGGCGGCGAGAGGTGGGTGGGCATAGGTAAAGGCGCTGGCGAGCGGGAGCCTGGGCCCCTGCATTTTGGCGCGGGAGGCTTCAAATGTCTCCGGTTTCTC
>NW_024426308.1:0-778 GCF_017311325.1 Ursus maritimus | reverse complement strand
AGCCCAATGCAGGACTTGATCCTAGCACCCTGGGATCATGACCTGGGCCGAAGGCAAATGCTTAACTGACTGAGCCACCCAGGCGACCCACCCTTGAACTACTGATGCTCAGCTTATTGTACTTCATTTTCTGGTGACTTGTGAATGTCTTATTTCTCTAACTGGACTATAAATTTCTTCCATCAGGGGTGCAGGACATTCATTTAATTTTAATTTCACATAAACAATGAATAACAATTAGTAAAAGGACATTCCTAATATTGCATGGGATATCATATTTGTTGCTTATTCAGAGAAGCCAAACGAGGGCTCAAAGCCTGAGTCAGTCTGCCAAATTCCTGTCCCCTAGTGGAGAGAGATATACTCTGGGGCCTGAGCTCAAGGACTGAGTAAGGCAGAGAGAACAGGCAAGTCTCCATAACTGCACTTCTAATCCTGACCCGCCCTCCTGCTAGATGTCCAGGCCATTCGAACAGGCAGCGCCTCTTTCTCTTTGGACTGACTCTACCAAATTACTAGACTCCTAGAGGACTTGCATCAAGCCTCGCTCTGCAGACGTGAGACACATGGTGTTTTTAGTCTTTGTCATCACATAGAAACTAACACACATCAATACAAATTCACATCCTTACTATAACGAACTGCACAGTCTGGAGGAAGGCTAAGCATACCACTGGCCCAGCAGTGAGTTCCAGGTTTGGGAAGTACTCGCCATGCAGAAGAATCATCTCATTTATCCTTTGCAACAACACAACAAGGCAGAATATCTGTTATCACA
>NW_024426307.1:0-1040 GCF_017311325.1 Ursus maritimus | reverse complement strand
CCCAAGGAACAGAGATTAGGGACCAGTTCTCTTCACAAGTTCAGGAAAAGTGGAAGAGATGGACTGATTATCGACCAAGCGAATGTACAAACAGATGTCACCCACAACTCGGAACCCTGGGAGCAGATGACCAGGAGTGAGCACTCAGCATACTGCTCACAAAGTTAATAAGCCTCTGGAAAAGGCTCCACGAAGACCAGCACCTAGTGGAGGAGTGAGAGGCTCCAAGAAAGGTCCAGGTCATTGGGATGGACATGGCACATCTAGAGTAGAAGAGACTCATTACCATGTGTTGGTATTTGAATCTGGTTTTAGCCAGGTGCTAGCTACCAACATCCCAAGGAGATATTAAAGAGAATAAGCAAAGCCAATTCAATTCCACACATATTTATCGGTACTTGCCCTGTACCAGGGTAGCTCATAGCTACTGCAGTAACATTTACATGCACAGAGAGTATTATTGGATCACAGAAGACAAACAACTATGGTAGTCATGGAGGAAGAAGTTGAGTGAAGAGATGTGCTTGAATGAGGTGACATCAGAATTCAAAATGCAAGGGTATGAGAGAGATAGCTAGAAAACAAAGGGAGAGGACAGGCAGAGATGACAATGTGAATATAAGTTTGAAAAGGAAAAAGAACATAGAAGGCTGGGTGACCTCAGGCAAATTGATATCACTAAAGAGTAAATCATAACATGGAGATTGGTGATATTTGTAGCTGGAGATCTAGGTAAAAGTCAGATCATGAAGAGATGCATGTGTCGTGCTAAGAAAATTGGACATTATCTTATAGGTAATGGACGTCTTTAAAGAGCATTAAGCAGAAGAGTTACATGTTACACGTAGGTGGTCCCAATGGTTCAGAGACCAATTCAATAGTTTTTTACCAAACCAGGCAAGAGAAAAGGAGTGGTAACTAACTGGAGTCGTAAGTATATTAAGAGACAAGGTAGTAGTCGTTGGAATAGAGCATAGGGAACAAATTCAAGAACTAGTTATAGAAAGAATGGACAGGATTGCATGACTGAATGTGGAAGA
>NW_024426306.1:0-1041 GCF_017311325.1 Ursus maritimus | reverse complement strand
GAATATTCTGTAACCTAGAGACTAAATGGTAAAATTAATCACCAACATCTTCTTGGTGAGGAAAAATAAAAGAAAAAAAAGGAATTTGAAATTTCTTAATAAATGACATAAATACACAATTGACATAATACACAACTAAGGAGGAAAATATTCTTAGTTACTATAATCATCATTTTCCTACCAATGGGTCATGACACCCAGTTGTCCTTGGTTGTTTTCTTTTACTTCCAATTGCTTTCTTCTCTTGTCTTCATGTAATATCTCCAACAATGATTCTTTACTTGGTGGAGTGAATTAAATTTAAAATTTTATTGACTCATGCCCTTCTCACTTACTTTTTTATTGAAATACAATAAACATAGAATATTATATTAGTTTCAGGTATACAATATATTGATTCAGCAATTCTACACATTACTCAGTGCTCACACAATACATGTAGTCACCCCTAGTCACCATTAATGTTATCCCACTGTTCTTGGGAATGTAAACTGATGCAGCTGCTGTGGAAAACATTTTCATTTGCTTTTATTACTTGATATACAAATATTATGAGGCACCAAAGAGAATCACTTGAGTCTCATACATGATTTCCCTACCCTACTGAGTAACATTAATCCTAGTATACCTTGATAATTGGGATCAGTCTTTTCAGCGGGCTTAATAAGTTCTTCTATTAAATCGGAGGTATAAAGAGACTGAAATGGCTGGTGACTTCGACCTTCAGATCAATGGGAAATTGTTTTATCCTCTTGTTGGAAAGAGTTATTTATTGAAAACACGTAAAGGAGGGGACAGGAAACAGATTTATGAATGTTACTAAAATTTAGATAGAAAATCAATCTATTAAAAAGCATAGATTTTGAAGTTAGAGGGAGGATCTAATTCTCAGTCTAGTACTTGCAATTTCTGTGGCAAGTTCATTGAATTTTATAATTCTCAGTTTTCTACTGAAAATATGCTAATAATATGCTCTATTTTCATTGTTGTGAAGTTAAGAGAAAACATATGCAAAGTGCCTCATCCATGGTTAGAACTCAG
>NW_024426305.1:0-1041 GCF_017311325.1 Ursus maritimus | reverse complement strand
CCAAAGGCAGACACTTAACCAACTGAGCCACCCAAGTGCCCTGGCCTTATCTATATTTCTATTAGTATAAAGCTTGCTGGTACAAAGTAAACAAAACAAAAAACAAATCTTAGTGTTACTAAATAATAACTTAACAAGTTGTCATGCTCCTATGTAATACTGATTTTCTAACACATAAGATAGTTCTGAAATGAAGTTTTATCCTCCACTATACTGTTTGACCATTATCTCTTATTGTGACTCAGATAAACAGGCCTTGCTTAGGCATGGACTTAGTTCACAGAATGGAGAAAGAGAGGAGAAAGAGGGAAAGTGTGAAAGTTGAGAGAAAGAAAGAGAGAGAGAGAGATTTCTATCCATTTTTTTATAAGCTGATCAGTGTAGAAACTTAAAAAAAAATTGCAGCTTTCATTGTCTATTACTTTAATTATTGTGTGCCTTAGCTACCATTTGGCAGACTGAGGTATACCTGGCATGGTTATGATTACTTTGATAGAATAAAGAAATTACTCCACATATTTTACAATTTAAGAGTTTTTAAATAATAACTGTGCTTTCTGCATCATCTCAAGTTAAATGATGCATCTGGAAATTCTAACACAGGGAACTCTCTCTTCTGTTCAAATATGGCTTGACTGATGTCACCCTGCCTCAAGTGTATTACTTAAAAAACAGAGTGCAAAGAGAACAGCTGTCAGGGTGAGAAGTCTAAACACATTTTTGCAAAGTAACCTAGTGCTGACAAAATGCATTTAATCACGCTCAAGCTTTATGAAACTGAGTTCATTAAGTTAGGATTTTTAACAATTATAGCTAAGAAAAAACATTATTTATATCTACACTACTGAATGAAGCAACCATATAAAGCTATCCAAGGTGATGTAAAGATTTTAATAAACTAGGTTAATAAATAGTTCTTTCAGCATTTCAATTTTTTCCTAAGAAGCTGGAATTAGGAGAACCTTGACAACTCGTTTATTGCCACCACAGTCTGAAATTGTGAGAAAAGACGGAGCCTGGTGCTCTGAGCATTGACCTGTT
>NW_024426304.1:481-1041 GCF_017311325.1 Ursus maritimus | reverse complement strand
TGCATGGTAGTAGTCAGTAATTCTAACAAGGGTTAACCCCATCCCCCGTCTCACAAAACCTTCCTCCATCCCCACTGAACTCATGGTCTGCCCTCAGAACACCCTCCAGGAAACAAACCTTTCATCTGAATGCTCTCTTCACCTTCTGCTTCAAATCTTGTCCAACCACAATGATATGAAACTAGAAATCAGACTCAAGAAAAAAATGGGACAGCCAAAAATAGGTGGAGATTTTTGGGGCCTGGGTGGCTCAGTCATTAAGGATCTCCTTTCAGCTCAGGTCTTGATCCCAGGATTCTGGGATCTAGCTCCAAATCAGGCTCCTTGCTCAGTCGGAAGCCTGCTTCTCCCTCTCCCACCACCCTGCTTGCATTTCCTCTCTCGCTGTCTCACTCTCTGTCAGATACGTAAATAATGTTAAAAAAATATGTGGAGATTTAACAACATGCTACTAAACAACCAACAGTCAAAGAAGAAATAAAAAAATTTTTAGAAGTACCTTGACACTGATGAAAAAGACAACCTACAAAAACTTATGGGATGCAGCAAAAGTAGCTCTA
>NW_024426304.1:0-278 GCF_017311325.1 Ursus maritimus | reverse complement strand
AAAAAAAAAAAAAACAACAATGAAAATGAGAGCGGCCTTTTTTGGAACGATAAACAAAACCGACAAACTTAGCTAGACTCACCAAGAAAGACAGAGGACTCGAATACAATCAGGAAAATAAGATAATGGATTCCTGTCTCATATCAAAATCAAAAGAACTCTTCAACCTTGAACACAACAACTTCTTGCAAGCCACGTCTCTAAAGGCAAAGGAAATAAAAGCAAAAATGAACTATTGGCACTTCATCAGGATAAAAAGCTTCTGCTTGGCAAAGCAA
>NW_024426303.1:0-1041 GCF_017311325.1 Ursus maritimus | reverse complement strand
GCTAAATGTTCCAATCAAAAGACACAGGGTATCAGATTGGAACCCCCCCCCCAAAAGCAGGACCAATTCATATGCTGTCTACAAGAGATGCATTTTGAAGCTAAAGACACCTCCAGATTGAAAGTGAAGGGATGGAGAACAATTTATCATGCTAATGGACCTCAAAGGATAGCTGGGGCAGCAATCCTCCTATTGGACAAATTAGATTTTAAGCCAAAGACTGTAGTAAGAGATGGAGAGGGATACTATATCATACTTAAAGGGTGTAGCCAACAAAAGGATCTAACAATTTTAAATATCTATGCTGCCAACAAGGGAGGAGCTAATTAAATAAACCAATTGATAACCAAAATAAAGAAATATATTGATAATAATACATTAATACTAGGAGACTTCATGCCACACTCACAGCAATGGACATATCATCTAAGCAAAAGGTCAAAAAAGAAACAAGATCTTTGAGTGACACATTGTACTAGATAGACTTCAGAGATATATACAGGACATTCTATACTAAAACAACAGAATGCTCATTCCTCTCGAGTGCACATGGAACTTTCTCCAGAATAGGCCATACTGGGTCACATATCAGGTCTCAACCGATACCAAAAGGTTGAGATTATTCTCTGCATACTTTCAGACCATGAGACTTTGAAAATGGAACTCGGTCACAAGAAGAAATTTGGAGGGAACTTAAACACCTGTCGGTCAAAGAGCATTCTGCTAAAGTGTGAATGGGTCAAGCTGGAAATTAAAGAAGAACTTGAACAATTCACTGAAACTAAGGAGAATGAAAACACATTGGTTCAAAACCTATGGGATACTGTAAAGGGGAAGTTCATAGCCATTCAAGCCTCTCTCAAAAAACTAGAAAAATCCCAAATACGCAAGTTTACTTTACACCCAAAGGACCTGGAGAAATAACAGCAAAAAAAGCCCAAACCAAGCAAGAGAAGAGAAATAGTATAGATTAGAGCAGAAATCAATGAATTAGAAACCCGAAAAACAGTAGAACAGATCAAAGAAACTAGAAGCTGGTTC
>NW_024426302.1:0-1042 GCF_017311325.1 Ursus maritimus | reverse complement strand
TCTTGCAATTCCATTCTAATCTTTCTCATGTCTGGTGTAAGCCCTGCGTTCATGACTCTGAGTCCACGTCATCATCTGTAGTGTCTCTGGTTATTTCATGGGCATAGATTCCAGTAAGTTCAAGTTCTCGGGTTCGGGGGGCTTAAAACAGTCATCGTCCTCAGACTGCTTATTGTTGCCCCCAGGTGCGTACGGGGTGGGTTTCCCCCGACTTTGTAGGTTACTCTCCTCCCCAGTAGTTTTCTCTCTACCTGTCGGCACTGATGTCAGCTGATGCTGCTGAGGAGAGGGCTGGATTGTCTTCCTTTGCTGCTCTGTTAAATATAGGAGATTACTGATTGGGTTGAATAATCAGGACAATGTGAGAATTACCTAAATTTTAAGTTTTGTCCTGACTGTGTTCAGTAGGTCTGCATGTCTCCTCAGACATTAATATATAATCTACTTGCCTCCAAACCTCCTCTCGAGTAATCTTGGTAAGGTTACTCACGACGCGTATTTGCTACTCTCCTCTTGCCTTTCACAACTAATTCGAAATATGGTTTATTATAGTGCAGGTGTGGGCCACGCTGGCCATTGTAGCCATTGACCAGTTACAGGGAGAGTGGCAGAAGAAGCCTGGTCCAGGGAATGGGATGTTGGGGGCACAGGACACCTGTCTAAATCCAAGCTTGAAGGTACCCTAATGTGCATTTTCAAGCTGAAGGCTGAGCTGGAGGTAGTGCGTGCCTGGCCGTGGTGGGCAAGACTGGCTATAGGCATATGGTCCAGGGTATCCTCCTAGAAGGGACACCTGGGAGCTTGGTGGGTGGAGAACCTTGGGACACCATCAGGCAGCCCCTCCAAATGGAAACTGATGTCATTTCTTTAACGCTGTTGCCTTGGTAAGATATTGTGAGTGGGTTCCGTTCTTTCTGGAGGCATTCAGAGTCACTGGGGACTGGCCAGAGTTCTCCAGGCCTGGGCACCCCAGATTCTCAAGAACAACTGAAAGGCCGTGTCCTGTGTATGTGTGGGCTGGGAAGGCAGGGACCTAGAACAG
>NW_024426301.1:0-1042 GCF_017311325.1 Ursus maritimus | reverse complement strand
CACAAAGGTGTAGTGGCTGTATTTATATCTGATTATCTGATCAAGTACCTTGAAAGCAAGAAACAGAGACTCCTTTTCTTCCCTCCCCTCCCTTCCCCCTTCCCTTTCCTTCCTTTCTTTTTCGCTTACTTAATTTTCCTTCTTTCTCTTTAACTCTTTCTGTCCAAGGACAAGCAAGTGAAAAGAGAAGACAGCAAGCTTACTGGGAGGTGATACAACTGTTTACATAGTGAGGGCAGGGAGGAAAGCCTGTGATCCATCTGGGTGCGTCTTGGTGCTGCCTTGACCAGGTGTGACTGTGAATTACAAAGTACAGCTACCCAGCCTGAGAAGCTCAGACTTCTCAGGATCAGGGTTTGGTTCATACCACTTGATAAACCGTGAAGCCCAGCAGAGGTGGTATTTGAGGACAAAGAATTAGAGCGGATCAAGAAATCAGGGAATGAGCACCAGCTGTGGCTCTGAGTATAAGGACTTTTTATAGTAATATAAGAGGGGCGCCTGGGCGGTTCAGTCTGTTAAGTGTAGGACCCTTGATTTCGGCTCAGGTCATGATCTCAGGGTGGAGAAATTGAGCCCCGCATGGGATGCGGAGCATGGAGACTGCTTGAGATTCTTTCTCTCTCTGCCCCTCCCCCCTCAAAAATAAAATAAAAGTAATAATTCATCTATGTATGTACCTGATAAAAGAATACAGAAATACATGACCCAAAAATGACAGAAAATTCCAATATTCTTTTTCTCAGCAATTGGTATTTAAAAAATATCAGTAAGTATACAGACGGCTGGAACATCACTATGTACAAATGTCACCTAACTGGCATTCATGGAATACCACATCTAAGAACTACAGTGCAAGTGAAGGACTGCTCACCCTACATGAACTATTGTTGTTCATCAAACATGTTTCAATAAATTTAAAAGGACTAAAATCATACACATAATATTCTGTAACCAAAGCAAAATCAGCTCAAAAATTAGTAACAAAACATTCTAAATATTTTCTAAATAATGAAAATGTTCAAATATACATGTAAATAAA
>NW_024426300.1:0-1042 GCF_017311325.1 Ursus maritimus | reverse complement strand
CTCCTACCCAACTACTCCAGGCCATACAGGCATTTTAAGAAGCTTTAATACCGGAAAGTAAATGTATCACCATTCTCATAAGCCACCACATTTATGATGGAGTCATTTTATATCAAGGAAGGTGCTATTTTAGGAAAGAAACCTTCAAATCTGCTAAAAGGCCAAAGAGCCTCTTTCCATATAACCATGGTGTGAATTCACAGGCAGCGAGCATGCTACGCTGAAAAGAATAGTGAGCCAAATACAACAGGTGTGACTTTTGGCTTCAAAGTGTTTCAAAATCAGGCAATCAACAATTAACCTTACAAAACCTTCGAGTACATGTCCCCTATCGGCCAACCAGGTATGTGACTAAAAAAACCTGAGAATTCTTCAAACACACAGAAATTTCATTCAGGTCGAAAATACACTCCAACAGGAGGCCAGAACCATTTCCTTATTCATTCATTCAAACAAACATTATTGAGGGCCTACTTACTACCTCTCAGAACTGCTTTGCTAGGTGCTGGGAATATGGACAGAAAGAAAAAACAAGAAAACAAGAAAACCACCAGATCCTGCCCTAAGGAACCGCCATGTTAGCCGGAGAGAGAGGATTTCAGGAGGGTGAGGAGCAGCCCGGAGCAGCGGTTTTCAAAGCACGGTCTCAGACCAGTAGCATCAACGTCTCCTCTCCCACTGGCTTGTCGGAATTGCACCGTCTCCCACCCCACACTTGCTGAATTGGGAACTCTGACAGTGGGGGCAGCCATCTGCTTTCACAAGCCCTCCAGGTGGTTCTGGTGCATGATCAAGTGAGACCCACTGGCCCACAGCACTGAGGTAAATAGTGCAGGCTCTAGGGGAACACGCTTGGGTGCAAAGACTAGCGTTCTGCTGCTTACCAGCTGTGTGACCTTGGGCGAGTCACTTAACTTCTCTGTGCCTCAATTTCCTCATGTATAGAATCGAGATGAGAAGTCCTCTCAGAGTTCTCTTGAGGACAAAGTGAGGCGCTGTGGTATGATGTTACTACTACCATCCTAACAACAACACTACAAGA
>NW_024426299.1:0-1042 GCF_017311325.1 Ursus maritimus | reverse complement strand
AATCAAGAGTCAGGTGCTTAACAGACTGAGCCACCCAGGCAGGGGGCAATTTTTCACTGTAATTTTTATGTTTTTGGAACCATTTGAAGACACTCTCTAAAAAATTAAAAAGAAAGAGAAAAGTTACAACACTAAAAACATGTTTTAAGTACTACTTAACTTCTTCCTTCAGTTGAAGGAAACCTGATGCTAACTCCGTAATAAGGGAGATAACTGCCAAATGGGTGGGCTATAACTTGCTGGCAAACAGCAGAGAAGGGTGGTTCCCTCTCTACTCAACCCCACTGCCAAACAAGACAACAGTGAAGGCAGTGCTTTACTAATCCTGAACCCTTAAAAAAATCTTATCTGGGAAAACCTTCAGCTCAATTTTCCTGTATTTTAATGTTTCATATCGTCCAGTTCTGAGCTGTTATCAGTATAGATCAACACTGTCCACAAGAATGTTTTGCAATGATAGAAATGTTTTGTGTCTGCAGTTGCCTATATGCGGTAGCTACTAGTCACGCATGGCTGTTGAGCACCTGAAATGCAGCTAGTGTGACTAAGAACTTACTTTTAAATAGTATTTAAATTAATTTAAATTTAAATAGCCGTTTAGGAACAGTGCAGGTAGTCATATAAATCTGGTTAAGCAACAGAGGCACTTCTCAGGTCTACTATAACCCTGAGCTGTTGAAATAAACCATATACAAAGTTCTCCCTTCTGAAAACATCATTTATTCATTCAACAAATAAGCACATACTGTGGGCCAAACACTATGTTATTTCCCAGGGATAGTACCATGAACATAACAGACAAAACACCCACCCAAGTAAAACCTACACTCTAGCACCAAAGATCAGCAAAGTATAGCCCATGAGTTAAATCCAGCCCTCTATCTGTTTTTATACAGGCTGCAAACCAAGAATGGTTTTTATTTTACATTTTCAAATATTTCAAAAAGCCAAAAGAGGAATACTAATTCATGACATATGAAAATTACACATGGGGCACCTGGGTGGCACAGTCAGTTGAACGTCCAACTCTTGGTTTCGGCTC
>NW_024426298.1:0-1042 GCF_017311325.1 Ursus maritimus | reverse complement strand
TGACTAACATAACATAATAAAAAATTTAAAAAAAAAAGAAGCAAATTGTACTTCTCAACTATCTTTAAGGCACTCTTAACTTTCAATCCAGTGTTCTTTCCACTATTAGGTCAGTGGTCTCCTCCTAACTCATTTCACTTGCACACTTACTGGCACCTAACTGCACATGTTCTAGACTCAGGGGAAATCCTGGGAACAACAGACTGATGAATCTCATTTTTATCCTGGAATATCAAGCAAAATCTTCCACAAAGTGTTACAGTATTGAACATTTAAGCAAAACTAAATGTACGCACCCATAACTGCAAACTACTAGGAACACTATAATGCAACTGGGTAAGAATGAGCAAGAGTAAGGACCGAGATGGGAAAGTCAAAAATTCTTTACTGAATAAATCTATTTGGTTTCTGAGTTTGCATAGAAAGGGACATACACATGCAAAATGAAAATAACAATATTCAGATGATAGAATTACAGGCAATATTTTCTTGAACAATTTCTAAATAGTTTAATAATCTTAAAAAAAGAAGGAAAAGAGCCTCCCGAGGAAAATAGCAGCGTCATCTCAAAAGGAGAACATTATACCTCACTAACCAATTAGATCCAAACAGGAAAGAATGGAATGGAAAGCAAATACACATTATTTATACATCCACATACGGCATACCCAGGAAGGGGGGGCACTTTCGTCATTTGATAGAAAGCAATTATTTTATTTTGGATTATTTATTTTGAATTGAACCAGAAGACAGTCTCTCCTTGATAGATGTTTAATAACTAAATGTTTACATTAAAAGAGCATTTATTTGAGGTCCTTTCTCAAAAGATTTGATGACTGGATCTGAGGTGTAACTTAGAAAATACAAAGTGAAACCAAAAAATTCTAGACAGTGAACCACTCAGCTAAGAGTAAAAACAAGGAAGCAATGATAAAATTATGAAAGTGGCAGATAAGCAAATGTACAAGTATTGGATTCTAACTATATTTAAAATGATGAATTGGGGGCGCCTGGGTGGCTCAGTCAGTTAAACATCTGCCTT
>NW_024426297.1:12493-12778 GCF_017311325.1 Ursus maritimus | reverse complement strand
TTTCCGTTGGAAGCCGGCTTTTTGCCAAACGGGTCTCAGGGAGATGGGCCTCGGGACTCGGAAGCCGTTTTTGCCCCAGGGGGTCTCCGGGCTGGGTTCGTTCGGGTTGAAGTCCTGCTACAAAACCGCCGGGATGAGGGAAGGGCTCAGACGGTGCCTGGGCACTGTGGTCTCTTACCCGACCCGTACCCTAACTGGAACCCAAACCCTATACCCTGACCCAGACCCTGAGCCTGATCCTGACCATTACCCTGACCCTAACCCGAACCCTAACCCTAACCCTAA
>NW_024426297.1:7779-12468 GCF_017311325.1 Ursus maritimus | reverse complement strand
TAGCCGAGACCTAGCCTAGCCTGGCCTGGCCTGGCCTAGCACAAACACGGTCCTGGCAAAGCCTGGCCGGCCTAATCTAAGCCGGACCTGGCCCTGGCTCAGGCCTGGCCTGGCTTCGGACCTGGCGGACCTGGCCTGGCCTGGCCTGGCCCCTGGCCTGGCAGGCCGGACCATGGCCTGGCAGGGACTGGCCTAGCCGGACCCCTGGCAGCCGTCCTGGCCTGGCTTGAGGCCTGGCCTGGCCTGGCCGGGCCTGGCATGGCATGGACTGGACCGAGCCTGGCCTGGCCTGGCCTGTACCAGAACCTTGCAGGACAGGACGCTAGGCCTGGGCCTGAGCCTGGCCTGGCATTGGACCTGGCCTGGCCTGGCCTGGCCCCAGGCCCTGGCCACAAACCGGACCCTCCGCCTGTCCGGATCTGGCTTGGCCATAGCCTTGCCGGGGGCCTGGCCTGGCAGTGGCCTGGCCGGAGGCCTAGCCTGGCCTGGCCGGACGCCTGGCCTGGCACAGTCCTAAATCGGCCCAGGCCGGACCTGGCTAGGCCTGCCTGGACCTGATCCTCGACCAGGCCCTGGCCTAGGCCTGGCCTGGCCTGAGCGGACCGGCGGCCCGCCCAGCCTGGCCCTGGCAGCCCGACGCAGGCCGAGGCGTGGCCGAGCCTGTTTGGACCGGAACCCAGTAAGGCCTGGCCCGCGATTTGAGACCCAAGGCCTGGCCGGACCGACCCCGGGCCGAACCGAGACACCTGGCCTAGCCTGGCCTGGCCCTGCAAGAGCCTGGCCTAAACCTAAGGCCAGCCGGACCTGGCCGGACCTGGCCCTGGCTCAGGCCCCTGGCCGGACCTGGCCTGGCCTGGCTTCGTCAAACCTAGCCGAACCCTAACGCCTGGCTTGAACCGGACCGCTTCCTAAGCCTGGCCATGCCCGGACCTAGCCTAGCCCTGCCGGACCCTGGCCTGGCAGAGCCCTGGCCGGACCCGGGCCACAACCGTGAGCCAGCACAAGCCGTTGCCCTCACCTAACCTAATCCTAAACACTGACCTTGACCTAACCCTAACCTGACCCTTTGTCCTGACCTAACCTAACCACAGACCTGAGACGGGCAGGCCTAGCCTGGCGGGCCAGCCGGCCCAGGCCGGACCTGGACCGAGCCAGGCCCTGGCCTGGGGCCTGGCCTGGCCGGACCTGGCCTGGCCTAGCCTGGCCTGGCCTGGCCTGACCTGGCCTGGCCTGGCCTGGCCTGGCCTGGCCTGGCCTGGCCTGGCCGAGTCCTGACCTGGCCTGGCCGGAGCCTGGCCTGGCCTGGCACCGGACCCTGCTAGTCTGGCCGGACCGGGCCCTGGCCCTGGCCTGGCCTGGCCTGGCCGGACCGGACCGGACCTGGCATTGGCCTGGCCGGGGGCCTGGCCTGGCCTGGGCCCTGGCCTGGCCCTGTCCTATACGGACCTAACCTTGGCTTTTCTTGAGCCTCCAAACCGGTCGGCAACCTAAACCAGAGCCCTGGCCCTAACCTAGCCCGATCCTAACCATAACCTAACCCTCACCCGAACCTAACATGAACCTAACCTATCCTGACCTGGCAACCAACACAAAGCCTGGCCTAACCGATTTGAGTCCTAACTCTGTCCCTAACCTATCCGAACCTAACCTAACCTAACTCTAAGCTAACCTAACCGAGCCTTGAGACCCTGTCCTAACCCAGGCCTAACCGTGCCCTGGCCTGGCCTGGCCGGACCTGGCCTGCACCTGGCCGGACCGAGGCCAGGCACTGGCCTGGCAGCGTTGCCGGACACAGACCTGGCCTGAGGCAGACCCACACTAACCCTGGCCGAAGCCTAAAACTAAACCTGGCCTAAGCGGAGCCTAACCTAGCCTAACCAGACCGAACCCGGGCCACTTGGCAGGTTACGGGCCTAGCCTGGCCTGGCCTGGCCTAGCCTGGCTCTGGGGCCTGGCCTGGCCGGGGCGGACACATCTGTAGGCCTGGCCGTGCCTGGCCTGGCCTGGGCCGGACCTGGCCTGGCCTGGCCTGCCTGGCCTGGGCCTGCGGCCTGGCCTGGCTGGGCCTGGTCCTGGCCTGGCTGGCCCCACCAACCTGGCAGACGGTGGCCTGGCCTGGCCTGGCCGGTGCTGGCCGCGGCACTGGGCCTGGCCTGACGCGAGGCCAAGGCCTGGCCGGTTCGGACACAAGCCTGGACCTAGGCCTGGCCTGGCCTGGCCTGGCAGTGACTGGCCTGGCCTGGCTTCATAGCCAGGACCGGACCTGGCCCTGCCGGACCTGGCCTGGCCTGGCCGGACCGGATCCAGGGGCCTGAGCCGTGGCAGGCAGCCTGGCCTGGCCTGGCTGGCCTGGCCGGGCCCTGGCCTGGCCTGGCCTAGGCCTGCGTGAGCCTGGCTTGGGCCGGACCTAGCCAGGCCTGGCCTATCCCTGTCCCAGGCCTGGACCTAGCCTGGCCTAGCCTGGCCATGGCCAGGTTCCCGGACCTAGCCCTGCCGAGACCTAGCCCTGGCCCTGACCTGGACCGGATCAGGCCCTGGCAGAAGTGGCCCAGGCATGGCCTGGCCTGGCCTGGCCTGGCCTAGGCCTGGCGTGGCCTGGCTGGGGCGGACCTGGCCGGGCCCTGGCCTGTCCTATCCCCAGGCCTGGACCTAGCCTGGCCTGGCCCGGCTCCGGGCCAGATCGTGTCCTAGCCTAACCGTGGCCTAGCCTGGCCACAACCGCCAGTCGGGATCCGAGAGCCTGGCACGACCCGGTTCTGGCACTGGCCTGGCCTGGCGGCGGGGCCGGACCCCGTCCAGGCCCTGGCCTGGCCGGACCTGGCCGGACTCTGGCCTCAGCCTGGCCCCCAGCCTGGCCGGTCCACAACACCAGACCAGACCTAACTTCTTGACCTAACCTAACCTGTCACAACCGGAGCTGGCCTGGCCTGGCCTGGCCGAGGCCGGCCTGGCCTGGCCCGGGCCTGGCCTGGCCTGTCACTGGCCGGACCTGACACAACCTGGCCATAGGCCGGACCGGAGCCTGGCCTAGCCTGGCCACAGTCCGGACCTGACACAAGCGCAACACGTTTTTCAACAAACTGCACGGTGCGGAAGCCAGGCGCTGTCACCCCAGACGTGCCGAGCGGACCTGAAGCCAGAGGCGGTCCGCGCATCCCAGCCTGGCCTAGGCCTGGCCTGGCCTGGCCGGGCCTGGCCGGACCGGACCTGGCCGAGCCTGGCCTGGCCTGGCCGGGGCCGGGCCTGGCCTGGCGGTGCTGGCCGGACCTGGCCTGGCCTGGCCGGCCTGGCCTGGCCTGGCCGAGGAGGCCGGACCTGGCCTGGCCGTGCTGGCGGACCTGGCCTGGCCTGGCCGAGCGCACTGCACCCACAATCCTGGCCGGACCGGCTGGCCTGGCCTGGCCTACATTTTCTTCTAACCCAACCCCGGCGCTGGCCTGGCCTAGCCTGACACAAACCGGACCTGTCCTGACCTGAAACTTAAACCTAAAAACCTCCTGACCCCTACTTACTAACACTGATCCTGACCATGAACCACGGCCTGACCTGGACCTGTTTGACCTGACCTGACCTGGCGGGGCCAGAACCGGCCGGGCCGGACACCCCAACACAGGCATGGACACCGGTTTCGAGCCACAGCAGAACCAGACCGAGACACAGACCTCTAACCTAACCTAACCTAATCCCTGCCCAGGGCCTGGCCTAACCGACTGGCTGGCCTGGCCTGGCCGAGACACCTTCCTAAACGGACCTTGAGCCAGACCTGATCCTGGCAAGAGCCGAACCTAACCTAACCTGGCCTGGCTTATAGCCTAGCCTCACTTGCCGAGACTGGCAGACCTAACCTAGCCCTGTCCTGGCTGCCGGGGCCTGGCCTAAGCCAGGCCCTGGCAAGTGAGGCCTGGCCCTGGCTTCGGAGGCCGGACCTAACCTAACCCTGCCGAACCCTACAAATAAACAGGCCTATTTCGACCTAACCAGACCTAACCTAGCCCTATCCTCCAGCTGGCAGACACGAGAGCTCTTCGACCTCCTTTGAGTCACACGAACCCTAACCCTAACCCTAACCTAATCCTAACCCTTACCCTAACCCTTACTCGAACCCTAACCCGAACCGTAACCTGAACCCTAACCCTAACCCTAACCCTAACCCTAACCCGAACCCTAACACTAATCCTAACCCTAACCCGAAACCTAACCCTAACCCTAACCCTAACCCTACCACGAAAACTAACCCTAACCCTAAACCTAACCCTAACCGTAACGTGAACCCTAACCCTAACCCTAACCCTAAACCAAACCCTAACCCTAACCCTAACCCTAACGCTAACCCGAAACCTAACCATAAACCTAACCCTAACCTTAACCCGAAACCGAACCCTAACCCGAACCCTAACCCTATACCGAATCCTAACCCGAACCCTAACCCTATCCCTAACCCTAACCCTATCCTAATCCTAACCCTTACCCTAACCCTTACTCGAACCCGAACCTGAAACGTAACCCGAACCCTAAACCAAACCCTAACCCTAACCCTAACCCTAATGCTAACCCGAAACCTAACCATAACCCTAACCCTTACCTTAACCCGAAACCGAACCCTAGCCCGAACCCTAACCCTAACCCGAAACCTAACCCGAACCATAACCCTAACCCTAACCCTAAACCTGCCAGAATCCTAACCCTAAC
>NW_024426297.1:7557-7667 GCF_017311325.1 Ursus maritimus | reverse complement strand
CCTGACCCCAAACCCGAACCCCTAACCCTAACCCTAACCCTGAACCTAACTATAACCCGAACCCTAACCCGAACACCAATTCTAACCCTAACCCTAACCCTAACCCTAAC
>NW_024426297.1:7245-7551 GCF_017311325.1 Ursus maritimus | reverse complement strand
ACCCAAACTCGAACACTATCCCGAACCCTAACCCTAACCCTAACCCTAACCCGAACCCTATCCCTAACCCTAAACTTAAACCCTAAAACCTCACCCTGACCCTAACACTAACCCTGATCCTGACCATGAACCTGACCCTGACCCTAGACCCTAAACCCTGACCCTGACCCTGACCCTAACCCTAACCCGAACCCTGACCCGAACCTGAACACTAACCCTGACGCGAACTTCAACCCGAAACCTAACCCGAACCCTAACCCGAACCCTAACCCTAACCCTAACCCGAACCCGAACCATAACCCTAAC
>NW_024426297.1:6906-7169 GCF_017311325.1 Ursus maritimus | reverse complement strand
AACCCTAACCCTAACCCTAACCCTACCCGAAATATAACCCTAAACCTAACACTAACCCGAACCCTAACCCTAACCCGTACCCTAACCCGAATAACACTAACCCTGACGTGAACTTGAACCCGAACCCTAACCTTAAACCAAACCCTAACCCTAACCCTAACCCTAATCCTCAGCCTAACCCGAACCCGAACCCTAACCCTAACCCTACCCGAAACCTAACCCTAACCCAAACCCTAACCCTAACCCTAACCCGAACCCTAACC
>NW_024426297.1:0-6881 GCF_017311325.1 Ursus maritimus | reverse complement strand
GGGCCAGACCTTCCCGAACCCGGACCAGACCACGAGACGGGCTGGCCTAGCCGGACCGGGCCGGGCAGACCTAACCGGGCCTAACCTAACCCTGGCCTAGCCTGGCCTAGCCTAGCCTGGCCTAGCCGGGCCTGGCCTGGCCTGGCCTGGCCTAGCCTGGCCGGACCTGGCCTGGCCTGAGCCCGGCCTGGCCTGGCCTGGCCTGGCCGGACCTGGCTGGCCTGGCCTGGCCTGGCCTGGCCTGGCCTGGCCTGGCCGGACCTGGCCTGGCCTGGCCTGGCCGGACCTGGCCGGCCTGGCCTGGCCTGGCCTGGCCGGACCGGACCTGGCCTGGCCGGACCGGACCTGGCCTGGCCTGGCCTGGCCTGGCCTGGCTGGCCTGGCCTGCAGCCTGGCTGGCCTGGCCGGACCTGGCCTGGCCTGGCCTGGCCTGGCCTGGCCGGACCTGGCCTGGCCTGGCCTGGCCTGGCTGGCTGGCCTGGCCGGGCCTGGCCGGACTGGCCTGGCCTGGCCTGGCCTGGCCTGGCCTGGCCTGGCCGGACCCTGGCCTAGCCTAGCCTGGCCGGACCTGGCCGGACCTGGCCTACCTGGCCTGGCCTGGCCGGACCTGGCCTGGCCGGACCGGACCTGGCCTGGCCGGACCTGGCCGGACCTGGCCTGGCCTGGCCGGACCTGGCCTGGCCTGGCCGGACCCTGGCCGGACCTGGCCTGGCCTGGCCTGGCCTGACTTTTCTTTCTTGGCGGACCGGACCTGGCTTCCGGACACAGCCTGGCCTGGCCTGGCCGGACCTGGCTTGGACCTAGCCTAGCCCTGGCCTGGCCTAGCCGGACCGGACCTAGCTTCTTCGCCTAGCCTAGCCGAGACCGGGCCTAGCCTGGCCTGGCCTGGCCTGGCCTGAGCCGGACCGGACCCTGGCCTGGCCTGGCCGGACCTGGCCCTGGCCCTGGCCTGGCCGGACCCTGGCCTGGCCTGGCCGGACCCGGACCCTGGCCGGACCTAGGCTGACCTGTAGCCTGGCCGGGCCACAGCGGCCTGGCCTGGCCTGGCCGGACCCTGGCCTGGCCTGGCCTGGCCGGACCCTGGCCTGGCCGGACCTGGCCTGGCCTGGCCTGGCCGGACCCTGGCCGGACCCTGGCCTGGCCGGACCCTGGCCGGACCTAGCCGGACCTAGCCCCGGACCCTGGCCGGACCTGGCCTGGCCTGGCCGGACCCGGACCGGACCTGGCCTGGCCTGGCGGACCCTGGCCTGGCCTGGCCTGGCCTGGCCTGGCCTGGCTGGCCTGGCCTGGCCTGGCCGGACCTGGCCTGGCCTGGCCCGGCCTGGCCGGACCGGGCCTGGCCTGGCCTGACGGGACCTGGCCGGACCTGGCCGGACCTGGCCGGACCTGGCCTGGCCGGACCCTGGCCTGGCCGGACCTGAGCCGGACCTGGCCTGGCCTGGCCTGGCCGGACCTGGCCGGACCTGGCCTGGCCTGGCCTAGCCTAGCGGACCCTGGCCGGACCCTGGCCTGGCCTGGCCCCTGTGAGCCTGGCCGGACCCTGGCCGGACCTGGCCTGAGCCTGGCCTGGCCCTGGCCGGACCTGGCCTGGCCTGGCCTGGCCTGGCCGGACCCTGGCCGGACCTGGCCTGGCCTGTAGGCCTGGCCTGGCCTAGCTGGCCTGGCCTGGCCGGACCGGACCTGGCCGGTTTGGCCTGGCCTGAGCCTGGCCTGGCCTGGCCTGGCCGGACCTGGCCTGGCCTGGCCGGGCCTGGCCGGACCTAGCCTGGCCGGACCTGGCCGGACCCCTAGCCTAACCTAGCCGAGACTGCCGAACCCGGGCCGGACCGGACCCGGACCCGGACCCGGACCCGGGCCTGGCCCTGGCCTGGCCTAGGCCCGGACCCTGGCCTGGCCTGGCCTGGCCTAGGCCTGGCCTGGCCTGGCCTGGCCTGGCCCTGGCCTGGCCTGGCCTGGCCTGGCCGGACCTGGCCACAACCGGACCTGGCCTGGCCGGACCGGACCTGGCCTAGCCGGACCCGGACCTAGCCGAGACCGAGACCCGGACCTAGCCGGACCCTAGCCTAGCTTGGCCACAATCCTGGCTTGAACCCGGACCTAACCCGAACCGGACCCTGGCCGGACACGGACCTGGCCTGGCCTGGCCGGACTGGCCTGGCCTGGCCTGGCCTGGCCTAGCCGGACCTGGCCGGACCTGGCCTGGCCTGGCCTGGCTGCCGGACCTGGCCGGACCTGGCCGGACCGGACCTGGCGGGACCGGACCTAGCCTGGCCTAGCCGGACCCAGAGCCGGACCAGACCTAACCCGGAGCCGAACCGAGACCGAACCAGACCTAGCGCCCGGAACCAGACAGACCTAACCTAACCAGACCTAACCTAACCTAACCACGCAACCTAACCTAACTGGCAGACCTGGCCTGGCTTCTTCTTCAACCTGGCGGACCTGGCTGGCCTGGCCTGGCCTGGCCTGGCCGGACCTAGCTAGCCTGGCCGGGCCTGGCCGAACCGGAGCCGGACCGGGCCTAGCCCGAGACCCGGGCCCGAGACCTAACCTAACCGAGACCCTAACCCGGGCCGGACCTAACCCCTAACCCGAACCTAACCTAACCGAGACCTAGCTTGGGCCCTAACCCCCTAACCCGGCCTGGCCCTAACCTAGCCTAACCCGGGCCGAACCGAACCGAACCCGGGCCAGGGCAGACCTAACCGAACCCTGCTTGAACCCGAACCCGAACCGGAACCGAACCTAACTTCTTGAGCCAGGCCTAACCTAACCTAACCGAACCTAGCCGAACCCTAACCTAACCGAACCAGACCTAACCGAACCTAATAACCTAACCGGGCTGGCCGGACCCGAGACCTAGCCGAGACCCTGGCAGACCCGGGCAGACCTAACCTAACCCTAACCGGGCCAGACCGAACCGGAACCTAACCCTAACCTAACCAGACCGAACCCGGAGCCTAACCCAGACCTAGCCTAACCGAACCGAGACCGGGCCTAGCCGGGCCAGACCGAGACCAGACCCTAGCCTAACCTAGCCTAACCGGGCCGGAGCCAGACCTAACCGGGCCAGACCTAGCCAGACCTAACCTAACCCTAACCTAACCGAACCCAAGCCCTGGCAGACCTAACCTAACCGGACGGGCCGGACGGGCCTAACCGGACCTAACCTAACCCTACCTGGCAGACCGGACCCTAACCGGGCCGAACCGAGACTGGCAGACCAGACCAGACCGGGCCAGACCTAACCGGGCCGAGACCTAAGCCGGGCCCTAACCTAACCCCGGGCCAGACCGGGCCAGGCCTAACCCGGAGCCCGGGCCAGACCCGAACCGAAACCTAACCCGAACCCGAACCAGACGCGGGCCCAGGCCGGACCCCGAACCAGACCCGAACCTAACTTGAACCCCGAACCGAACTCGGAACCGGGCCTGGCAGACCTAGCCCAGACCCTAACCCAGACCCCCAACCGAACCGAACCCCAACCAGACCCGGAGCCTAACCCGAACCCCGAACTGGCGAACTACGAACCCCTAACCGAACCTAACTTGAACCCTAACCAGACACAGACTGGCCGAGACCGGACTGTCCCCAGCCCAGGACCCCAGAGCCAGACCGAGACCCCTAGCCGAGACCCCAGCCAGAACCCCCAGCCCGGGCAGACCCCGGGCAGACTGGCCAGACCTAGACCCGAGACCCCAGCCCCAGCCTGTGGCCCAGCCCCCAGGCCGAACCTGGCCGAACCGCGAGACGAACCCGAACTCTGAACCAGACCCCAGCGAACCAGACGAATCCGAGCCCAAACTGAACCCGAACCTAACCCGAACTACGAACCTTTCTCCAATTGCTTTAACCACTTTGATTCATGCTCCTTCTTTATGTCATTGATGTAACTGTGCACATTATCTTTGACACTCTTGTTTCCTAGAGATGAAGTGTGGACTTTCCCTAGGATTGCAAACCCTATTTTTGAAGGATACCTATGCATGGGGATTGCTTTCCTGAAGACGGTTCCTAGACACTACTGTCTATTACATATAAGAATGTGTCCTGTGTTCATGTTTCTGTTACCTTCTGTGGTGACGTGCTCAGCAGGGGGCATATTTCTCCCTCTGCATCCCCTCCTGCTTGTGTCTCTCTCTGACAAATAAATATATAAAATCTTTAAAAATAGAAAATATATAAAAATAATAATCATGGGTGATTTGTCACATTAAAAGTGGAGAATTCTTAGGAAAATTCTTAACATCTTGTCAAAGAGTTGAGTTTTAAATATGATGATAAATATTCACAAGGAAACCACAAATTAAATAGATGGATATCTCTAATTATTGAGATGTAAATAGATTGCACAAAGATGTTTTGGGATAATGGGATATGTGACAAGTGATGTATTCAATTAGATGTCATGCATTTACTAATCACATTAGTATATAATATTTCTCAGGTAAAATCACAGAGAGGCAACATTGGGAGAAGAATATACTCCCAAATAATTGGATTAGTTGTTTCTACCCTATGCGTTTTGCATTTTTTCTTTTGGCTTATAAAATTAAGGCTTTTAAACATTTTTTTATGATTTCTTTAATACAATCATAATAATAAAGAAGAAAAAGATAACTTGTAATTTACCAAATACTTCACATGATAGGGAAAGAATAATCTAGACTTTTATCTTGAATGGTTGAATTTTTTTGGCTAAACAAGTTATGTCTGTCTGCTATCTCCACTGCACCCTCTTGTGTCCTGAGAGCTTGTTTCCAACATTGTTTCTTACCAAAACACGAAAAGTTTCATCATGTCTTTTGTACCTGGGTCTCCAAGAGACTGTATAATGAAATATTTTGTTAATTTGTTGCATATTTAGCAAATAAAACAAATGTTAAATTTTTAAACTGTAAGAATATCAATATTTATAAGTCAAGAAAGTTTATGATGTTTAAAGCCTTTAAAAGACTTATTTAAATGATGAACAGTGTGTAAGAAAATATTCACTTATAATTTGCACAAAATCAACCAAAGGAAACTGGCGATTATTGAAGAAAAATAACTCAGACAGTAGGCAGTTATTACTTTGCTCTTCACTAAGCCAGTGCACTCAATATACATCATCTGAAGTAAACTATGTACTACAGTGATTTCTGTGTCTATATATGCTATCAGAGAAACGTTAAAAGAGTCAGAGGAGGGCCTAATTGGGTTTCCTTTTCAAAAAGCAGCACACACAAAACGCAAACAAAAACTGCTTTTTTGGTGACAGTAGTTAAACGGAAATCTCACTTTAAAAATAGATCTAGAAAGTTCTCTTTAATGACAATGCAGCTTATTTTTATCAGAGTTCCAAAACTTCCAGCAAAAGCATAAAACTGATTATACACAGGACTCGATCCCAGGACCCTCTGGGATCATGACCTAAACCAAGGCAGATCAACTGACTGAGCCACCCAGACATTTGTGTTTAAACCATGGACTAATTGCAATCTTTAGATTCCCCTTAATTTTGTTTCTAAAAATTATACAGTGTTGTCAATAGCATCCTTGTAGAAACATTTTACATTTGTTATTAATAATATCACTAAGAAATTTCTAGGACAAGGGTGTACTTATTTTTTAAGTATTTGGATGTCATAAGTGACATCCATAGTGTTTTTATCAATGTGTGCACTTCCAGGAGCCACTGTATGAATATTTGCCTTTGTATGAAATCACTCTTTGCATTCTATTTTTTTTTTTTTTTTAATTTAAGATTGCTCCTGGGTGAGGCTCAATTGGTTAACTGTTGCCTTCCCAGCTCAGGTCATGAGCTCAGGAACCTGGGGTCAGAGCCCGTGTTGGGGGTCCCTGCTCAGTGGGAATCTGCTTGTCCCCTCTCCCTCTGCCCCTTCCTGCTTTGGCTCTCTCTCTTTCTCAAATAAATGAATAAAATCTTTAGAAAGTTTTAAAGGTTATTGGCACTTTGTTTGGTCTGGTAATTGTTAGTGGCTCTGAAATCACCCTTATAATTGTTACCGATTCAACCTGTACATTAAAAGCTTATCACATTAAACAAAACAAAGAATTTTATATTCTGCCTTCTGCAGATGGAAGTTTTTCACTAGAGGGGCACCTCACTTTGGCTCAGTGTGGTAGAGCATGTGACTCTTGATCTTGAGTTGTGAGTTCAAGCCCCACATAGAGGTATGAAGTTTAAAGCAATACAACCCGAACACTAACCCTGACGTGAACTTGAAGCCGAACCCTAACCTTAAACCAAACCCTAACCCTAACCCTAACCCTAACCCTAATCCCTAAACCCTGACCCTGACCCTGACCCTAACCCTAACCCTAACCCGAACCCTGACCGAAACCTGAACCCTAACCCTGACGCGAACCTGAACACAAACCCGAACCCCGAAACTGAACCTGACCCCAAACAAACACCTAACCTAACCTCAACCTTTCTTTGACCATGACCCTGACAATAACCCTCACCCTAAACCCTTAAACCTGACCCTGAACCTAACCTTAAACCTGACCCTGACCCTGACCCTAAACCCTAAACCCTGACACTGACCCTGACCCTCACCCTAACCCGAACCCTGACCCGAACCCGAACACTAACCCTGACGCGAACTTCAACCCGAACCCTAACCCTAACCTTAAGAATAACCCTAACCCGAACACTAACCCTGACCCTAACCCTAACACGAACCCTAACCCTAACCCTAACCCTAACCCTAACCCTAACCCTAACCCTACCTGAAAACTAACCCTAAACTTAACCCAAACCCGAACCCTAACCCTAACCCTAAACCGTACCCTAACCCAAACCCGAACCCTTACCCAAACCCTAACACTAAACTGAACCGTAACCCTAACCCGAACCCTAGTCCTAAACCGAA
>NW_024426296.1:0-1043 GCF_017311325.1 Ursus maritimus | reverse complement strand
GAGCTGGGCAGGCTGCAGGGGCTGCGGACCACGCTGATTACAGTGACTTACACGTTCGTAAAATATCTTCTAGTTTTTTAAAGCTTGCAGCTTTCCAAAGTGCGTTATCCTATCTCATTTTATCCTCATGATTAAAAATAACAAATACTCTGACTTTATAGCTTCAGTAGAGAACTAGAAAGATGAGATTCGAAAGTCGTCTTCTAATTCTCAAGTTGGACACGTTTTTCCTCTCTATGTGGCTTGGAGAAAAATGTGTTTCCCAGACTCTGGGTTGAGACCTTTGCCCTTGAACCATGTGAATTCAGCCTCCCAGACAGGGATTCTAAAGAGACCCTGCCACAGTACATTTGTCTGGACAGTGGAGGCTTCTTTTGCCAGCCCCGGCGAGCTCTATCCTTGGATCATTCCTCACAGTCTGATTTTCCTGCTCCTCTTCATGTTGGCTCTGTTCCTGGCTTTGGCGCCAGCTCAGCTTTTGCCAATCTTCCCAAGGATACAATCTTAATGCCTGTTTCCAGCTTTATTGTTCCCGTGTCAATTCCAGAGGCTCAGTGAGTCTTTTCTCCCTACGCGGCTGAAGATGAGCACATGGTTCTAGCATTTAGCGTGGTCATCATTCATCTGTGCGTGCATTTTGCCAGCTGAGAAAGCAAAGCTTTGTGTGACCCATTTTCTCAGATGTCTTCAGTCTGTGTAAACGCAGGATTGCATCTACAGTTAGAGCCATGCCCAAGATTGCTTGCGCCTCAAAGACCTGCCCCCATCCCCATCTTTTCCAAGAAGCCTCAGAGGGGTCTTACTTAGGCTTTCACATGGTATCTGCTCATTTTTTCTCTCTTCTTCTGAACTCTGCTCACCCTCCTTTGGGCAATATGCTTATAGCCCGTACGGCACATCAATGATTATAAACTTCATGAGGATGGCCACGTCTGGTCAATGTCAAGGGCACTGCCATGCATACCAAAGGCACTGTACCCCTCATTCACTTCGACTAAAGCTTCCTTTGCCCTTTCTAACCACTTCTGTTGCCTTTTGATGCT
>NW_024426295.1:0-1043 GCF_017311325.1 Ursus maritimus | reverse complement strand
GAGATCATGACCTGAGCCAAAGGCAGATGCTTAACCAAGAGCCACCCAGGTGCTTCCATCTCACTTTTTGAGGTTAGAATACCATTGATAGCATTTTTTAGACAAGGACACTGCTAAAAAGAAAATCACAGGCAACTGAAAAACTGTGAACATAAGTAAAAAGTCAAAAGTAAATTATTAACAACTGGAATCAGCAATGTACAAAAACCAAACATCCATTACGACCAGTTTGAGTTTATCCTAAGAAAAGGTAAAAAGAGGGGCACCTGAGTGGCTCAGTCAGTTAAGTGGGGGGCTCATTGCCTCCAAAAGTAAATACATATAGAAGGGAATTTCTGTATGTGGTAAATAATGGACATCAACAACTTAATTTGATATTGAAACATTAGAAATATTTCATGGTGAAATGTTAGAGGCGTTTCATTCAATCAGGAATAAGGCTGTAATCGCTATACCTAATTAATATTATACCAAAGGTCTTTGTCAGCCCATTCCAGGCCAACTAGAATGCAAGTACTTAACTGTTTACTCATGACTGAATTTCAAATAGTAGAACAGGGCACAACACATAACAGGCATTCAGTAAATATTTGTTAAATGAGTGAGTGAAGAAGCCATATCTATGAAAATGATATACTTTAAAAAAAACCAGGAAAACAATGGAGAATAAGTGTTTTTACGTGTAAGTAATTCATGTTGATTTTAAAATTCTAACAACATAGAAAAATACAAAGAGGATGGTAAAAAACAATTTCAAATCTCACCACGAAGAAACAACTGTTCATAACTCTGGGCTCACATCATTTTACATATTACACCAGGCATATTTACAGATGGAAGGTAGGTAGATAAACTGATAAAAAATGGATCTGGGATACACATAATATTTAAAGTAAAATGATATTGAACTTTAACCCATGGAAAAACAATTGAAGTAAAACTAAAAAATAGTCAAATACCAGGGAGGTATTTATTTATTATTTTTTATTTTTGCTTAAGTAGGCTCTATGCCAAGTGTGGAGCCCAGTGCGGGGCTTGAAATC
>NW_024426294.1:0-1043 GCF_017311325.1 Ursus maritimus | reverse complement strand
GTGGCGAGCTCTGTGGAGGGCTAAGAGGAGGCCATGGGTAGGGTGAGCATGGGCCTCAGGGTTGGGGCATGGGGGGCTGACAAAGATGGGGATGGGTTCCGGGGGCCTCCCCAAGTTCTCGTGCCCTGTAGGCTCTGTAGAGCCCCAAGGGGCGCGGTTTCCTGTCGGATGGTGCGCTGAGTCCTGCGGTGGGGCACAGGTATCCCAATTCCCCGGGGCTGCGGTGTAAGGCTCCTGGGGACGCCCCCACACCCACGGCCGTCCTAGGGCTAGGGTTAGGCCCAGGAGCCCCACAGGCCTGATCTGCTCGCTGTATGGCTAGCTACACGGGCTGAGGTGAGGGTGTGGGGATGTTGAGCGTGGGCCTCAGGGTTGGGGTGCGGGAGGCCGCCGACGTTCGCTGGTGGCTCAGGAGGGCCCTCCTGGTTCTCCCGCCCTGAATGCTATATGGCCTCCCAAGACGCACGGTTTCCTGCGGGGTGGCAGATTGAGTCCTGCTGTGGTGCTTAGGTGTACCGAATCCCCGCAGCTGCGGCTCCAGGCTCCTGGGGAGGGGCCCCTCCACAGATGAACTAGCGTTAGGGTTGAGGCCCAGGAACCCCGTAGGCCAGATCTGCCCACTATATGGCGAGCTCCGCAGCAGGCTGAGGTGAGGGTTTGGGGAAGGGTGAGCATGGGCTTCAAGGTTGGGTTTAGGGATCGCCAAAGTTCACCTGGGGCTCTGGGGGCCCTCCTGGTTCTCCCGCCCTGAATGCTCTACAGCCTCCCAAGGGGCACGGTTTCCTGCAGGCTGGCAGTCTTTGTCCTGCAGTGGGGCTCAGGTGTCCCCAGTCCCTGGGGCTGCGGCACCGGGCCCCAGGGGAGGGGCCCTACCCAGCCGACCTACGGTCAAGTCTAGGCCCCAGGAACCGGGCAGGCCTGATCTGCCGGCTCTGCAATGAGCTGTGGCAAGCTGAAGGGAAGGCATGGGGTGGGATGAGCGTGGGCCTGAGGGTTGGGGTTTGGGGGCCGCTGAGGATCGCTGGGGGCTCAGGGGGGCCCTA
>NW_024426293.1:0-1043 GCF_017311325.1 Ursus maritimus | reverse complement strand
TGTTTTTTGTTTTTTGCCTGCCAATCTGAATTTAGAAAGGAAGGGACAACGTGAAATGTTGCCTTTTTCTCTCAACCAGGCACCACAGACACAGATGGAAATGCGAGAGCTAACTTCGGTCATAATTCTTACCTTCCACGGGCTTCTGCCGGTTTTCTCAGGATCCCATCTGCAGGCTCTGGAGTGAGTGGGGTGTCTCAGCGGGTCTCATCCTGGCCACCAGCAATGTTCCGAGGAGGAAAAATCGTTCTCCCTCTGCGCTTTAATGGTGAGTGCTTGGCTCTAGGGCACCTCCTTCGTGGAGACGCTTATGTAGGTTAAATGTTCTCCACTGTGGCCACAGGAACTCCAGAATACCTTTGGTAAGGCTAGCCTGCTTGTTCAGCCTCAGAACATCCATTCACCGGAGCCTCACACCGGCCCACGTCCTGCCCTGACCATTCTGGTTTCCAGGCTGGACCCAGTCCACCCGGACCGGTCCGGCTTCTAAAGGGCACCTGGTCGCCCCCATCCGGCCCGGCTTCTAAGCCGACCCGTTCCGCCCCAGCGCGGTCCAGTTTCTAAGGGGGCCCAGTACCTTCCCAGTTTCTAGGATGGACCTAGGCCACCTCAGGCCTCCTCGGTTTTCTAAGTCCGGCCCAGTCTTCTCAAACCGACTCAAAGTTCTATACTGAACCCAGTCCGCCCTCGCCCGGTCCGGTTTTTAAGCGGGACCCAGTCTGTCTGCCCGGTCAGCTTTCTAAGCGGAACCGGTCCGCCCCGGTGCGGTCGGGTTTCTAAGCGGAACCGGCCCGCCCCCTTGCCCTCCGGTTTCTAAGCGGACCAGGAGCGCCCCCGTGCCTTCCGGTTTTTATGCGGAACCGGCCCTCCCCCATTGTGTCCGTTTTCCAAGCAGGACCCACTCCGCCCCAGCCCGGTCTGGATTCTGAGTGGGACCCAGTACATTTCCGGTTCTAGGACAGACACAAGCCGGCTCAGACCTGCTCCGTTCTCTAAGTCCGGCCCAGTCTTCTCAGACCCACTCAAGCTGGACCCGGCCTGCC
>NW_024426292.1:0-1043 GCF_017311325.1 Ursus maritimus | reverse complement strand
GTTCTGCTTCTCTCTTCTGCTTACAAATGGAGAAGTTAATAATTGCTTTTAATGAATCTTGTGATTATTTAAACCCACATGGATAATCCAGGGTAATGCCTTATTTTAAGGTCTATAATTTAAATTGCATCTGTGAAGTCCTCTTTTGACATCCAATATATTCACAAATTCCTGAAAATTAGGGCATGGACATCTTTGGGATTCTATACACCCATGTTTTCTTTACTACTCATTTTATTATTTAAATGACTGGTGACAAAAGAGTAGCTCAAAATTTGTGTGTTTTAGAAGACTTGAAATGAAGTCAAAGTGATCCTTGGAGTCTTGGGAGGAACTTCTTTACTCCTCAAATATTGCACTTGCTGATAGTTATCACTAAACATTTATCTACCCTGGAGTAATAAGTGCTTCATAGTCACTTCCTAAAGTCACATGGACGTATCTTTTTGACCATCATTTCCTCAGTGTAATTTGGTAGGAATAATAGAGGAATGGGATTAACTATGCTCAGGTATCACAATGGTCCACAAACAAGACTTAATATGGATAAGACATGGCATGAACCTCTTTGTGAAGGTGAGATGTCAAGAAATAGTGAATTAACTTGTAGGTAATTAGCAAGATCATTTGTAGTTAGTTGATATATGATTGTTATAGTCCATGGCTTGGGTTTGCATGCATTAAAGTTGTTAAATATATTTTTTAAATACAAGAGATTTAGTATGAAGATTATAATTTCGGGATTTATGTTTACTAAATTCAATTTTAATAACAATGCCTTTTATTTATATAGTACTTTATGGTCCAGAAAGTATTTTTCTTTATATTAACAAATATAATTCTTACAACCCTGTAGATTTATTATGGCAAAGTATATAATTTCTATCCAATGACAGATTGAATATGTGGCCATGATCCTAAACTGAATCTTTCAGTTCCTTGTTTCAGTATCTAGTTTTCTGTGTTTTTGTGTGTATGTGTGTGTTAGTAAAAATATTATTCAAAGATAAGATATAAGACTGGATAAGACTATCTGTGTGATA
>NW_024426291.1:0-1043 GCF_017311325.1 Ursus maritimus | reverse complement strand
CCCAGGACCCCGAGATCATGACCTGAGCCGGAGGCAGATGCTTAACTGGCTGAGCCACCCCGGCGCACCTCATTAAGTTGATTTAAACAGAAATTCTCTACCTTGGCTGCATATTGGAACCACTTGGGAGCTTTTAGAACGCCCAAGCCTCCCCCTAAACCAATGACCTGAGGATCTTTGGGGATGGGACCTAGCCATCAGTACCTCGCAAAGCTTTCCAAGTGATTCCAATAGTTAAGCAAGGTTGAGAGCCCTTGAGATTAGGAAGGCAGAGGAACAAGTACCATGGGTTATGTGCAAGGGGTCAGGGTGATAGAGGTGGGGGTTATGGCAGAAGGTAAATCATGGCCTTCCTGAGGCGACAGCCTCTACTCCTCTCCAGCTGACTGTTGCCATGCATGCAAGCAAGGCCCACTCTGGCTAGCTCTTCCCAGAGTTGCAGCGAAGCTTCGCACGCCTATGTGAAATTTCACACTTTGTAAATGTTAGTCACTAATCCTGAACTGTGTGCACCAACACTACACAAGCCAGGTGAAACAGCCACTGTCACGATGTGGTGTTTGGGCTGCTCGCTCGGGCTTCTGAGTTAGAATCCTCCTACTCAGTGCAGTCCAGGGACCAGCAGCCTCAGCATCGCCTGGGAGCTTGTTACAGTCAGACCAGGAAGGTGGACATGTTATAAAGTCCGCCCAGCCCTCCTCTTAGAACCTGCATTTCGATAGGATCCCCAGGTGATCTGCATGCACGTTAAAGTTTGAGACTCACTAATGAGCAGGTTACACCACTATGGCGATAGCAAAACCCAGACTTTAGGTGTGATTCCAGTTCCTCTGAGCTTCACAGTTATGGAGTGACATAACCCCTGACGCGTGCCTTCAGTAATCAAAGCCTCCCCCACAGGGAGACTTGGCACCACCTGGACCTACCACTCGCTCTGTCCCCATTGTTAAAATCAATATTTGTGGCCTGTCAATCATTTTCTCCTACCTTTCTGAAAGGTGAAATAGAGGAGAAGCTCTTCCTTCATCTTTTTTTTTTTTTTT
>NW_024426290.1:0-1043 GCF_017311325.1 Ursus maritimus | reverse complement strand
TGAATTCAGTTTGCTAATATTTTGTTGAGGATTTTGCATCTCTGTTCATCAGGAATATTGGTCTGTAATTTTCTTATAGTGTCCTTGTCTGTTTGGTATCAAGGTAGTGTTGCCTCATAAAATGAATTTAGAGTTGTTCCCTACTTTTCAATTTTTTTGATGAGTTTGAGGTTTGGTATTGATTCTTCTGTAAAGGTTTGGTAGTTTTCACCAATAAGGTCATCTGGTCCCAGACTTTATTTTTATTTGCAGGTTTTTGATTACTGATGAAATTTTCTTACTAGTAATTGGTCTGTTCATATTTCCTGTCTCTACATGCTTCGGTTGTGGTAGGTTGCATAGTTCCAGGAATTTACCCATTTCTTCCAGGCTTCCAGTTTTGTTTTTTGGGGTTTTTTGCATATAATTGCTCATAGTAATCTCTTATCCTTTGCATTTCTCTGGTGATATCAGTTGTAGTGTCTCCTCTTTCATATCTGACTTTGAGTCCTGTTTTTCTTGGTGTATCTTGCTAAAGATTCGTCTATTTTATCTTTAAAAAAACATTCTTAATGTTCTGAGTATTCTGAGTTTATTATGAAAAGGATGTGTTAGGTTAAAAGGGCGAGAAAATTTAGTTTAGAAGTTGTAAAATGTGTAACTAAAAATTTTATACAGATTTCTATAAATGTAGAAGAGGCATTGTATATACATATTTTCTCAGAAAACATCTTTATATAAACTTTATTTTAGAATTTTTAATTTAAATTAAACTACAAAGATTATATAGAATTCCAGTACACTCTCCATAGAGATGCCCCTATTAAAATCTTCCATGATTATGCTATATTTGTTAAAATTAATAAGTGATATCAACATATTATTATTAACTGAAACCTATACCTTATTTAAAAATCCTTAGTTTTGCCTGATGTTTTTTACTGTACCAAAATCTCATCTAGAATACTAAAATACATTTTGTTATCATGTCTCCTTTTTCTCTTGTTACTGTGACAGTTTTTCAGACTGCCCTTGTTTTGGAAGACTTTCAGAGTTTTGAAGTC
>NW_024426289.1:480-1043 GCF_017311325.1 Ursus maritimus | reverse complement strand
AACCCTAACCCTAACCCTAACCCGAATCTGAATCCAAACCCTAACCCTAACCCGAAACCTAACACTAACCCTAACCCTCAAGGTTCCCATCAAATTCCTCCCCACCTCAGGGACAGGCTGGTGTGCCTCGAACCGTAACCCGAAACCTAACCCTATCCCGAACCCGAACCCTAACCCGAACCCTAACCGTAACCCTAACCCGAACCCTAACCCTAACCCTAACCCGAACCCTAACCCGAACCCTAAACCTAACCCAAACCTAACCCTAACCCTAACCTAAACCGAAACCTAAGAGGAACCCTAACCCGAACCCGAACCCTAACCCTAACTTGAACCCTAGCCGTAACCCGAACCCTAACCCTAATCCTAACCCTAACCCGAAACCTAACTCTAACCCTAAACCGAACCCTAACCCTAACCTGAACCCTAACCCTAACCCTAACCCGAAATCAAACCCTACCCCTAACGATAACCTGAACCCTAACCCTACCCCTAACCCTAACCCTAATCCTAACCCTAACCATAACCTGAACCCTAACCCGAACCTGAACCCTAACCATAAG
>NW_024426289.1:0-211 GCF_017311325.1 Ursus maritimus | reverse complement strand
AACCCTAACCCTAACCCGAACCTGAACCCTCAACAGAACACGAAACCTAACCCTAACCCTAACTCACCCGAACCCTAACCCTAACCCACACCAAAACCTAACCCTAAACCTAACCCTAACCCGAACCCGAACCCTAACCCTAAGGCTAACAGTAACCCTAACCATAACCAGACGCTAACCCTAACTCGATCCCTAACCTGAAACCTAAGCC
>NW_024426288.1:0-1044 GCF_017311325.1 Ursus maritimus | reverse complement strand
GGAGAAAAATGGGAAAAACTGCAAAAAGATAAATGATTCATGGAGTAGAAAGAGAGCAAAGAGTGAAAGGGACAGATTAGCAGATAAGGAAACAACATCGATGAATCATGGAGCTGACTCATCCATCGCTCTTAATTGCATCAGGATTTGGTGAAGTGAATGACAGTTGTCGTGAGTTAGATATTTTTATTTAAAAACCCATTGGTTCATAAGCAAACCTCTATTAGACATTCCATGTAAGCTGGGACACTGGGGATGGTAAATATGTCAACTGCCCAACATTCTGCTGTCCTTGTGGTTCCGTGACAAACACATTTTAACAAAACTGATTCTAATGCGCCATCATAATTCCAATCTTCATTTTGGTGACTCAGTATCTTAACATAAATAGATACATTCGTTGATTAAATTATCATGGGCCAGGTGCAGTTCAGTGGACAAGGGAATCATCAATGAACAAAACAAAGGCTTATGTCCTTATGGAGCTTAAATCCAGTGGATGAAGACAGACTACAATAACAAATAATTTAGAATGTGTTCCAAGGAGGCAATTTCTATGGGTTGAAAGAGGAAAAGTAGAGTAATGGTGACTAGTCATGCTGGAACAGGTGGTGAATTGGGAGGTTTGTAGTAGGGAGTGGGATGATCAGAAAGTGTTCTTTGGGCAAACTTGAAGGTTATGAAATCACTAGTCAGGAAGATATCTGGAGAAGAACATAACAGGCAGAAGGTACAACTAGAGAGAAACCTCCAATGTAAGAGCCTGCTGGCTTGCTCAGTCTAACTCTTGCAGAGTAAAATAACAAACAGGAGAATAAGTAGACAAAGAAATTAAAGAGAGAGAATGGGGAAGAAGGTCATGGAGGGACTTTTAGGCTAAAATAAGGATTTCAGCTTTTTACTTTAATTGATGGAAACACTTTGCCAGAGGTTTAGCAGAAAAATAACATAATATGACTTGTTACAAAAGGATCATACTGGGGATGCCTGGGTGACTCAGTCGGTTAAGAGTCCGACTCTTGATCTCAGCTCAGGTCTTGATCT
>NW_024426287.1:0-1044 GCF_017311325.1 Ursus maritimus | reverse complement strand
AGATGTCAGAGAAGATCCTGTAAAATCACGGCAGTCAGAAACTGAAAGAACTAGGCAGAGATTTCCGTTGATATCCATGGCAAGGGAGACAGAGTTGGGAATCTGAGTCCAGCCACAATACATGTATACTAAAACACGTGTTCAGAGGAACAGAACAGAATCTAGAATCTCTACAACATATCGTTCATAATATCCTGTATTCAATCAAAAAGTTACTAAATAGGTGAAGAAATGGAAAATTGTGGTGCACATTCATGAAAAAAACAAAAAACCCACAAGAACAGTCCTCAGGAGCCAACCTAGAGATGACCCAGACGTTGCAATTAGCAAACAAGGACTTTAGAGTAGGTATTATAAATATGGTCAAGCACTTAAAGGAAATGCACGCATGGAGGTTGACACAGATGGATCTTAAAGATACAAAAAATACAAAAAAAAAAAAAAACCAATGGACATTATAGTGTTGGAAACTACAATATTAAAAAAAGAAATTTGCTCGATAGACAACAGCAGATCGGGGATGACACAACTGGGAAGTGAACCTGATGGCAGAGCAATACAAATTATTCAATCTGAAAAACAAAGGGAATAAAGACTGAAGAAACATGAACAGAATTTTAGAGATCAGGTGAGACATAGCAAAGATTTCAGTCCTAAAAGGAGAGAAAAGAAAACTAGGGCAGGAAAAAATAACTTAAAACTCCCCATTTTCATAGAAATTATCAGTTTATAGATCCTGAAAGCTCAATGAAATCCAAGCAGAATAAATGTTTTTAAAAAACCCACACCTAGGGCACCTGAGTGGCTCAGCAGGTTAAGAGAGGGGGCCCAGCGTTCCCCCCCTAATAACAATACATAGTAAACTCTCTGATGAAATCCTGAAGGGTCATATTTACTCCCATTTCGGCAGATTCCCAAAAATACAGGACAGTGCCATGATCATTCAATATACCTTTGCTGAGTGAATAAAACCAATGAATAAAATGACACTGGCTATATGGTCCTTAGCCAGAGATTATACAATTCAAAGATATGTGAATAAAA
>NW_024426286.1:0-12851 GCF_017311325.1 Ursus maritimus | reverse complement strand
CCATTACCCTGAAAGCCTGCTGGAGCCAAACTCAAATTTTATACATCCAATTGCTTTAAATAAACTCTACACCCAACGTGGGACTCAAACTCACTACCCTCATATCAAGAGTCGCTCGCTCTACTCACTAAGCCAACCAGGCACCCCCCCCCCCATAACCACATTTTTAGCCATTTATAGCCCGGCTGCTTTACATACTCCATGAAATTGAGCCTAACATACAGATAAAATAAACCCTGGGCCATAAAGACCACAAGCCACTGCTGCCCTTTGGTGATTTTGACCCAGGCGCTCTCCAACATGCTGCTAAATAACATCGCCTAGACTCGCGAGGCCCTCTCGGCCGATTCCCTTCTCTCCCAGGAGTTAACTTGCCTTCCCCCCCACAGCCCCCTTCCAAACGGTGGCAACCACAAGCCTTAGCCTCCAGACACAAGCCCTGACCTCCCACAAAACTGTCAAAGCCTCACCCAAATAAATCTTGTGTATCCTACTGCCATCTTGTGGTCATAAAGTTTTCTTTCGCCGCCCCAGAAATCTGAATATTCACAACTCATTTCTTCTGGTTTACCTAGAATCCCACTGGATGCTACACAATTAACTCATTTTTATTGTTTTTCAAGTTTATTATTATTTTTTTTTAGAAATCTCTACACCCAACATGGGGCTCAAACTCACGACCCTGAGATCAAGAGTCCCATGCTCTTCCGACTGAGCCAGCCAGGTGCCCCCAATTAACTCATTTTTAGAACAAGGAATTAAAAAAAAAAAGAATTTAGACATGAGGGGCACCTGGCTGGCTCAGTTGGTGGAGCTTCGGACTCTTGATCCTGGGGCCGTTAGTTCAAGCCCCACCTTGGGTGTGGAGCCTACTTTAAAAAAAGAATTTAGACATGAAATGATTGTGGTTTTTAGACAGGAAATGATTGTAGCTTGGACCAGTTATTCTAGTTACCACTAGTTATCTATTGTTAACTAATCATCTAGGTCCCCCTACATATCTATGGTACTAACTCGTTATTCCAAAAGAAAATAAGAGTTTACATTTGAGAAGAATGGCTTTTTTAGCTTCCTGACATCGAGCATTACTAGCTATTTCCAGATATCTCCTGTAAACTAGTTACCTATGAACCACTATTCATTTCAGATTTATGAGTTCTTTCAACATGAAATATAAAGTTAGAAAAACAAGAAATACAGGGGCGCCTGGGTGGCTCAGTCGTTAAGCGTCTGCCATCGGCTCAGGGGCGTGAATCGGCGGCTTCGGGATCGAGCCCCACATCAGGCTCCTCCGCTATGAGCCTGCTTCTTCCCTCTCCCTCCTCCTGCTTGTGTTCCCTCTCTGCTGGCTATCTCTATCACTGTCAAATAAATAAATAAAAATCTTAAAAAAAAAAAAGAAAAACAAGAAATACAGGGGCGTCTGGGTGGCTCAGTCGTTAAGCGTCTGCCATCGGCTCAGGGCGTGATCCCGGAGTCCTGGGATCGAGCCCCGCATCGGGCTCCCTGCTCCACTGGGAGCCTGCTTGTTCCTCTCCCAGTCCCCCTGCTTGTGTTCCTTCTCTCACTGGCTGTCTCTCTCTCTGTCACATAAATAAATAAAATCTTAAAAAAAAAGAAAAGAAAAGAAAAGAAAAACAAGAAATACAAAGCTAGAGTAAGAAGGAAATAGTTTCCAATTCAAGGCTTCAACTCCTTCTACTAATATTCTTTAGGTAGTTAGTTACCTAGGTACCATCATGCATCTGCGCTATTGACTCATTAATCCACCACGAGAAAAAAAGGAATTTGAAGTCTACAAGAACCGACATTTAAGCTCCTAATTTCAACTATTTATTCTAGATATCTCTCCAATATCCACAGTACAGAATCATTATTCCAACAAGATTTAAGACTAATAGGGGTTCCTGGGTGGCTCAGTCGGTTAAGCGTCTGCCTTCAGCTCAGGTCATGATCCCAGGGTCCTGGGACTGAGCCCTGAATCAGGCTCCCCGGTCAGCGGGGAGTCTGCTTCTCCCTCTCCCTCTGCCCCTTCCCTGGCTTGTGCACTTTCTCTCTAAATAAATAAATAAATAAATAAATAAATAAATAAATAGTTTTTTAAAAGAAATAAGACTATTATTATTTTGTCATAAAATACAGATAAAGCAAATTTACCATCTTAACCATTTTTATGGGTGCAGTTTGGCGACATGAAGTGCATTCACATTGTTGTCCAACCATCACCACCATCCATCTCCAGAACTTTTTCATCTTCCCAAACTGAGACTCCATACCCATTAAACAATAGCTCCCCAGTACCACTTCTCCCAGACCCTGGGAAACTACCGTTCTATTTTCTCTTTCTTTCTTTCTTTTGAAGATTTTAAGTAATCTCTACATCCAACATGGGGCTTGAACTCACAACCCCAAGATCAAGAGTTCCATGCCCCACCGACTGAACCAACAGGTGCCCTTACCATTCTACTTTCCCTTCCTTCCTTCCTTCCTTCCTTCCTTCCTTCCTTCCTTCCTTCCTTCCTTTTTAAAGATTTTATTTATTTGAAGAGTGAGAGAGAGAGCGAGCACAAGCAAGTGGGGGGGCAGAGGGAGAAGCAAACTCCCCACTGAGCAAGGAGCCCGATGCGGGGCTTGATCCCGGGACTCTGGGGTCATGACCCGAGACGAAGGCAGACGCCCAACCGACTGAGCCACCCAGGCGCCCCTAATTTCTGTTTCTACAAATTGAACTACTCCAGGTATCACAGATAAATGGAATCATTCAATATTTGTCTTTTCGTGTCTGGTTTATTTCACTTAGCTTGATTCCTTCAAGGTTCATCCATGTTGTAGCATGTGTCAGAATTTCATTCCTTTTTAAGGCTGAATAATATTTTATTGTATGTATATACCACATTTTATTTACCCATTCATCCATCAGCGGACATTTGGGTTGTTTCCATCTTTCAGCTATTGTGAATAATGCTGCTCTGAACAGGTGTATACAGATATCTGTTCAAGTCCCTGCTCTCAGTTCTTTGGGTTGTATACCCAGAAGTGGAATTGCTGGATCATATGGTAATTCTGACTAAGTGTTTGAGGAACTGCCATACCATTTTCCACAGTGACTACACCATTTACATCCCCACCAGTAATGCACAGGGTTCCAACTTCTCCACATCCTTACCAACACCTCTTATTTTCTATTTTGTGGATAATAGTCATCCTCCTGGGTGTGAAACAGTATCTCATTGTGGTTTTTATTTTTTTTAAGATTTTATTTATTTATTTGACAGAGAGAGAGAGACAGCCAGCGAGAGAGGGAACACAAGCAGGGGGAGTGGGAGAGGGAGAAGCAGGCTCCCAGCGGAGCGGGGACTGAGAGCTGGACCCCGGATCGCCATGCCCTGAGCTGAAGCAGCGCTTCGCTAGCCACCCAGGTGCCCCTCATTGTGGTTCTGATTAAGACTAATACGTAAGAAAAATATGTTTTTAGCCTTTTGGCTTCAAATATTTATTCTGCTTTTATATGGTTAATTCTATTTAAATCTCTCCGTGTAACTGTCATTATCTACATTATTCACTGAATATTTAAAAAAATAAGAATTGTGGGGTACCTGGGTGGCTCAGTCGTTAAGCGTCTGCCTTCGGCTCTGGTCATGATCCCAGGGCCCCGGGCTCGAGTCCCACATTGGGCTCCTTGCTTGGCAGGGAGCCTGCTTCTCCCTCTGCCTCTGCCTGCCACTCCCTCTGCTCTCTCTCATTCTCTCTTTCTGACAAATAAATAAATGAAATCTTTTTTTAAAAAGTAAAAAGAAATCATAGGGACACAGTTAAAAACATGACTTTTATCATTCTCGAAATTCTATGAATTCTTCACCCATCCTTGAGAAACGGGTAAAATTGAAAACCATCAAAATAATTGGACTTCTTAAAAATTGGATTGTATGAATGGAAGGTGTTTATAAGAAGTGATGACTCTGGAGCTTACCATCCCAAAGGACAGCACTGAATAGTTAATCTGTTCCTTGAGGGACTAGGATGCTGATGTCTTTCGGATACGGATCATTACGTGATTGCTGATCTTTCACCAGAGTATAAGTTAGCTTTTCCTCGCACCAGGTCCAGCAAGTTATTGGGCACTGGGTATATACATATATTTTTTTTCCTAACTGTAGTCAGAGGGAAGTAGCAGGGTGCACAGCGGCTGTCATTTAGCGGTATTGGACACTATGCAAAACATCACTTTAAGGGAGAAACAGAGCCCTCAATCTGCCCTGGCTCTTCTTTATTTGATATTTATCAGTGGAGAGCTAGAGCTCTGGAAGACAGTTCTAGACAAAGGGAGATGGAGGAAGACGAAGAGGAGGAGGAGAAACAGGAGAAAGTGGAGGAGAATAAAAAAGTGGGAACATGGGGCACCTGGGTGGCTCAGTCCGTTAAGTATCTGCCTTTGGCTCAGGTGATGATCCTAGGGTCCTGGGATCGAGCACCGCCTGGGGCTCCCTGCTCTGCTGGGAGGCTGCTTCTTCCTCTCCCACTCCCCCTGCTTGTGTTCGCTCTCTCGCTGGCTGTCTCTCTCTGTCAAATAAATAAATAAAATCTTAAAAAAAAAAAAGTGGAATAACAAGTCCAGCACCTGCAGCCCAGAAACACGTGCGCTTTTGCAGAGGACCTGCAGCGGGGGCGCAGAGCGGAGCTCAGCAGGCAGAGGGTGTAAGCCCCACAGTCGCGCCAGCACGTGCAGCGCAAGCATTCTTGGATGCTCAAAACAGTGGACAGGTTTCTCCATTTCTACTCTTGATGTGTCCTTAATACAAATCTGGGTATTTGTTCCTATCAAGGGAGGTTTGGGTTTCTTAGAGCGTGCATCCGAGCACCCACAGTGCTCTGTAAAACCCAACCTCAAGCTGCCGCTCCGGAGCGCCCAGGAGAGCTTGATGGGCTCCACTTTCCGCGCGTATGGCAAAAACCCAGAGCAAGCAGCCCTCTAGCTAATCGTTTCGTCCGGTCACTAGCCCGGTTCGTGGACTCTGGGTGCGAACGGAACCCACAGAGTCCCATCCATTGGTCACTGACTTGCGGGAGGGAGAGTCGTGCTCAGAGCCCACACGGGCGGGGATACCTTCGCTTCAGTGCTGGGGCTGCCACGAAGCCCCCGCAACTTCTCCAGCCCTACCTCTGCGTCCCTCGCCCTGGAGGAGCTTAGGGCGGAGCCCTGCACCGACCCGCGTGCAGCGAGGGCAGGCGGCGAGACGTTCTCCAACGCGTCTCCCAGGGCTCGGGAGAGCTGGGGAAGTTTCCTTCCCCACCTTCCCGCTGGCTGGCACCACCCACCCCCACGCCAAGGCAGTGCCCCGCGGAGTCGGGAGGAGTCGCCCGCGCCCCCCTGGCGGTAGCACCCTTCCGCAAACGCTCCGCCTACTTCGTGGCCACGCCCCGGCCTCGTGCTCGCCCCGACAAGTCCCGCCCACCACACACCTGGCCGTTGGAAGTACGGGATCGACGGCGTCTAAGAGCGCGCGGACGTTGAAGCTGAGGTAGAGGCGTAGTAAACCGCACCCCGCACAGAGACAGGCCCGGACCCGGAGTCTCCGCGGGCCCCGCGCGAGTCTGTGGAGGCGTTCTGGACATGGAGCCTCCGCCCGAGAGCAGCCAAAGAGGCACCGCTTGCCGCAGCCTGGAAGTCGATGAACTTGGAGGAGAACCGTTGGGTGAGTGCGCGAACCGGGACGCGGGTTTGGCGAAGTCTACGAACGGCCTTTCCCGGGGAGGCGAGTGGACGGGACGCCCAGTGGCGCGGCAGATGTCGCCGCTCTCAGGTCGCCGTCCCACGCGCCCTGGGCTCCAGCGCCCTGATCTCTCTTTTCTTTTCCAGATACGAAGCCTGCGGTGGTCTCCGTACGGGAGGAGACGTCGAGAAGGAGCTCTGGCCCGAACCTGAGCAGGAAGCCGCGACAGGAGAAGAAACCCGGTGGCGCGGGAGCAGCGGGCCCCGTGGACGACGAGAACCACGGGCGGCGGCTGCGGGCAGAGCCCGCAGCAGCAGCAGCAGGACGAGGCCCAGGCGGCCGCCGAGGGGCCGCAGCCCCAGGAGCGGCAGCAACGCCTCCACCGCAGCGCGTTCCCCCGGCTAGAACTGAAGGAGCTGGAGAGCGTTTTCCAACGCACTCAATACCCCTACGTGTTCGGGCGGTGAGTGGCTTGCTCTGGCGCCCCCCATCTCTAGGACCCTCGGGGACGCCCTGGGCTCTCTCCCAGGTCTCTCTCCCCGCCTCCAAAGCCAAAGCTACCTAGGGGGCCTCGAGCTCTTTCCAAGGTGGGGACGATGCCCCCGTGGGCATCAAGGTAAATATTTTCATGCAGTATATAAACGAATCGTCAGGAAACTCTCGGGTCGGGCTCCTGTTTTTGTAAATAACATTCTATTGGATCACGATCGCGATCAGGATCAGGAGTGACATCAGGGTGCAAAATGAGGCGCGGTTGTGCGAGTGAAGGGGTGGATCTTGCCTTTATTTAACATTCTGATAATTTGGTGGTCCCGGAATTTTTTGTGCATTAGTCTTGACTTTTAAATACTACATTAAAATTGTTAATCTTGAATTCTGAAGTTTTTCAAGGTACCCTTAAATTGTGTACACAAAGGAAGATTGTCCCTAAAGCAAGCCCGGCCTTGGGTATTAAAGAAATGTGTGCTGGGGAGTTGGGGGGAAATATAAATTTAAAAACAAGCATGAAATGTACATTGTATATCTCATTTCATCCACAACTCCAGATACTAAATATTTGCAATTTTCTTCCCTCAGAAAGAAGCTTTCCATACCCATAGATGTGATGGAAGTCAGTAAACCTGAAAAAAGCGATTCGGCTGGGCAGCCATTCTAAAACCTGCTTCAGGAGTTAAAAGCTTTTGTTCTAGACATTCTCAAGTTGTTTTGGTTGCCTTTTCCATGTTTGGGTAGTAAGTTTTGAATTTTAGGGCTTTGGTGAGTGGATAATGGGATAAGTAAATCCCACTTTATGGAAATTGCCCATTACCGTTAAAGGAAAACAATAAAATAAAAGAGAATTAAACTGCTTGTCTTGTTTCCTGCACAAAATTAAATATAAATAAAGTTCAGCTCTTTCTAACGAGTATCATTCAGGGAGCAATTCTGGGTGGAGTCATGTTGGGGCTGGGTCAAATCTGGGAAGTATGCACATTAACACAAGAAGACCTAGGCTAAGAGAGGATTAGACTATATTGTTATTTTTAATTTTTATTTTTTTAAAGATTTTATTCATTTGAGAGAGAGAGCAGGGGGAGGGGCAGAGGGAAAGGGAGAAGCAGACTTCCCACTGAGTGCCAGAGCCTGATGGGGGGCGGGGGCTTGATCCCAGGATGCTGAGATCATGACCAGAGCTGAAGTCCCATGCCACCCGGGTGCCCCTGTACTGTTATTTTAAATATTTAAAACCAGGCATAAGTTCTTAGCTAAATCCACAAAAAAAGTGGATTTATAAATATTCAGGCCTTGGGGTAAGGGAATTATTCCCACACAGAGAACACACTATATGAGTAATGTCTGTTCATTTACACCGAGACTGATGCAGGGAGATAGCTTTTATTTCTTGTTTTTTAAAAGAATTAATTTTTAAAAGATTTTATTTATTCTTTTGAGAGAGAGAAAGCACAAGAGCGGGGAAGGTCAGAGGGAGAACCAGACTCCTCGCTGAGCGGGGAGCCCAAATCGGGGCTTGATCCAGGAATCCTGGGACCCTAGGATCATGACCCGAGCTGACGGTAGATGCCCAACCAACCAAGCCACCCAGGTGCCCCATAAAGACTTTATTTATTTGAGAGAGCGCATGAACAGGGGGAGGGGTAGACGGGGGAGAGTGAGAGAGAATCTCAAGCAGAATCCCCACTGAATTTGGAGCCCAACACCAGCTCCATCTCACAACCCTGAGATCATGACCAAGATTCAACCAATAGACTCAACTGACTGAGCCACCCAGGTGCCCCCCAGGGAGATAAATTTCAAGTCCAAGTGCCTGGTTCTCCTGTTGTTGCTTTAGTCTGTAGTAAAGCACTGTAGACAGTGGCAGCCCTACCTTTTAATTTTCTGAAATACTTTCATGTGTTAGCCTGAAAACATTGCTTAAAATACATTATAGTGGAGGTTGGAGGAAACTGGACATTTGTCTAAAAATTGAAGCAAATGAGAACAATTTTTATGCTAAAACCTGGGAAATAACAATCTTGAAAAAAGTTTCACTGAGTTAAGAAGAGTGAAAAGGTTAGAGAAGAATTGCATACAAACATACCTTGCAGATATGACACAAATCGAACTTCATGAGTGAATATTCTCAAGGAATTTCTAAGGATATGTTTTTCGATGGTACTATTTTGAAGAGATGGGTTTTATGGAATTTGGTGTTGGTGGCGAGGCTTTCAATTTAGGCCAGATTCCTACCTGTGTTAATTTGAAATAGTTTTTCACGTGTTCAGGCAGTAATGTCTAATTTGTAGGTCAAAAGACTACCATTTGAGACCAGAGAAAATCATAAGTTATCTTAAGAGAGTATTGGTGAAAACCAAAATCCAGGATGAGTTATTAGCTTTGTCCCATGGTATGCATATGAGTGTAGTCGCGGAAATGGGATACAGATCTGGCAGTCTTGAGTTTTAGTGAATTTAGACCCAGTTTGTCTAAATTTTCCTTAACTCTACAGGCTAAAATATCAAGGCAGTATCCGGGGCGTCAGCAACTCTTATGTTCTAGTAAGAAGCCACAATGCCCAGGACTTCCTTGTCAGGTCATCTTTGTAACTCTCAAGAGGTTTTCCGAAGATGAATAACCCCTTAGATATCTTTGAGGGAAACCTGTTTTAAAATCCAACCTGCTCCTATTGAATATTTACTTTAGACTCCGGAAGCTTTTATCACGTTCAGCTTCCCCCACAACCAGGACAACACTGTCCCTAGATTGTCGGGGGCAGAGGCAGCTGGACACTGAGGGTCTGCTGTCAAGATACCGACATTTCTTCATCTTGTTACCAGGCTTAGCGGCAGCAGAAGATACCGGTGCAGTTCATCAGCTAGACCCACATTCAAGAGCTGGAAAAACCATTAAAGAATATTAAAGGTGGGAGGAGAGAGACAAGGCAGGAATTACAGTCAAAAGCTTAGCACGTAGTAGATGCTCTCTAAGGGTAAACCGAAGAAGAGGCTGCAGTGGTAACTTTCTTAAAATATTTTACTAATAAAAAAATAGGTTCTCCCACTGGAGTTTAATATCTCAGTGGCATAAAGAGTTGTATGTTGTGGGGTTGTTTTTCTTTTTTTGTTTTTTGTTTTTTAAAGATTTATTTATTTGACAGAGGGAGAGAGTGAGACAGAGAGCACAAGCAGGGGGAGCAGCAGGCAGAGGGAGAAGCAGGCTCCCCAATGAGCAAGGAGCCTGATGCGGGACTCGATTCCAGGACCCTAGGATCATGACCTGAGCTGAAGGCAGACGCTTAACTGACTGAGTCACCCGGGTGCCCCTGTGGTTTTTTTGTTTTTTTTTAAGATTTTATTTATTTATTTGAGAGAGAGTGAGCACAAGCAGGGGGGAGTGGCAGAGAGAGAGGGAGAAGCAGGCTCCCGGCTGAGCAGGGAGTCCGATGTGGGAATCGATCCTAGGACCTTGGGATCATGACCTGAGCCGAAGGCAGATAAACTTAACTTGAGCCACCCAGGCACCCAAGGAAAAAGATTTTTTATTTTATTTATTTAAAGATTTTATTTATTAATGTGACAGAGAGACAGCCAGGGAGAGAGGGAACACAGCAGGGGGAGTGGGAGAGGAAGAAGCAGGCTCATAGCAGAAGAGCCTGATGTGGGACTCGATCCCGGATCACCAGGATCACGCCCTGAGCCGAAGGCAGACGCTTTAACGACTGCGCTACCGAGGCACCCCAGAAAAAGATATTTTAAAACGTGTCCAGAGCTCTCTGTTTTTCTCAACCAAGGCCTGCCCTGAAGGGAAACTAACCAGAGCCTCAGGGACGTGGGTTTTACCAAAGCCTAGGTGAGAGGGGGACAGGTAATACCCAGCTCTGGCCCCTTTTAGCACTTGTAAAGGTCACAGCCCAGGGAGAAAAGGCTTCCTGAAAGACCGAGATTTAATCATAGGCCTATAAAATGTTTCTCCTACCCCCCAAACCTATCACCAAATCAATAGCGCTCCCGTATAATAACAGTGGGTACAGCTAAAAGAACTGCAAGCCTCGGGCCCTAAGAACGAGCCTCTAGGAAAACTCCAACATGGCAGCAGAGACAAAACCAAGGACACTACAGGACACTTTAGCCTCTGCACCTGTAGCAAACAGTAAACACAGCCTAATTCCTAGCCAGATAAACAGGAAACCGGACACTAAAAAACTATCCGGTTCTCTTACCCAATACGTCATGTCTGGCTTTCAACAAAAAAGTATAAGCCATGCTAAAAATCAAAAGACATATTCTGAAGAGACAAAGCATCAGAAGCAGACTCAAATACGGCAGAAATCACAATTATTTGATCTGGAATTAAAATAACTATGATTAATATGCTAAAGGCTCTCATGACAAAAGCAGACAACACGCAAGAACAGATGAATAATGTAAGTCAAGAGATGAAAACACCAAGGAAGAATCAAAAGGAAATACTGGAAATCAAAAACACTGTGACAGAACTGAAAAATGCCTATTTAAAAAAGATTATTTATTTATTTATTTGAGAGAGAGAAGAGCGAGCGAGGGAGAGAATGAGCGGGGGGGGGCAGAGGGAGAAGGAGAAGCAGGCTCCACGTTGAGCAGGGAGCCCGAAGCGGGACTCGATCCCAGGACCCCGAGATCATGACCTGCGCTAAAGGCAGACGCTTAACCCACTGAGCCACCCAGGTGCCTTGAAAATAGCCTTTTTAAAAAAAAAACTTAAGTAATGCAATCTCTACACCTATCATTCTTTTGCATATTGCTGTCCAGTTTTCCCTACACCATTTATTGAAGAGAATATTTTCCCTATTATATATTCTTGCCTCCTTTGGCGCAGATTTTTTTTTTTTAAGAGAGAGAGGAGTGGGAGAGGGAGAAAGAATCCTAAGCAGGTTCCACACCCCAGCTCGGAGCCTGACTCGGGGCTCAATCTCACAACTGTGAGATTATGACCTGAGCCCAAATCAAGAGTTGAGTGCATAAGTGACTGACCCACCCAGGAGCCCCTCCTTTGGCATAGATTAATTGACCATATAAGCGTGGGTTTATTTCCGGGCTCTCTGTTCTGTTCCAGATACCTCCAGCTCAAGATTGCTTTAGCTAGTCTTCTGTGGTTCCATACAAATTGCAGTATTATTTGTTTTAGTTTTGTGAAAAATGCTGTTGGTATTTTTTTTTTTTTTGAGAGAGAGAGAGAGAAAGGGCATGAGCAGGGGCGAGGGGGAGAGGGAGAGAGAGAATATTAAGCAGACTCCATGCCCCGTGCAGAGCCCAATGCAGATCACGACGCTGAGATCATGACCTGAGCCGAAATCAAGAGGTGGGCACTGCACTGTCTGAGCCCCAGGGGCCCCGCTGTTGGTATTTTGATAGAGATCGCGCTGAATCCCTATGTTGTACACCTGGAGCTAATATAAATAACACTGTGTGTCAACCATACTCAAATGTGTTTAACCTTCAAAACAAGAGAGTAATACTGGCAGAGAATTTTTCCAAATTAATGGCAGACACCAAACAACAGATCCAGGGAGTTCAAAGAACATTTTTTTGGATAAATACCAAAAAAATCTATACTGGGCCTTATCATACTCAAACTGGAGGAAATCAAAGACAAGGAGAGAAATCCTGAAAGAAGCCAAATTGAAAAAAAAAAAAAACAAACCTATCCAGGAGCGAGGGTAAAAATCACATCAGACGTCTTTTCAGAAAATATGCAAGCAAGAAGAGAGTGAAGTGAAATATTAAAACATTGGAGGAAAAATACCATTAACCTAGAATTCTGTGTCCATCAAAATTATCCTTCAAAAGTGTGGAGAAATAAAGACTTTCTCAGACAAATGAAAATTTTGAATTTGTGACCAGTATATCTGCTTTGCTAGAAATGTTACAAGAACTGCTTCTTCATCTCCCACTCCCCCTGCTTGTGTTCCCTCTCTCGCTGGCTGTCTCTATCTCTGTCGAATAAATAAATAAAATCTTTAAAAAAAAAATAAGAAGTGCTTTGAGATAAGGAAAATAATACAGGTGAGAAACTCAGATTTGCATAAAGAAAGGAGAAGTGTTAGAGAAATAATAAGTGAATGTAAGGGGAAATATTTTATTCATAATACTTTTTTTTAAAGATTTGCTTATCTATTTTTCGAGGGGGGAGGGGCAGAGGGAGAAGCAGACTCCCCACAGAGCAGGGGGCCCTTCGTGGGGCTTGATCCCAGGACCCTGCGACCATGACCTGAGCCAAATCAAGAGTTGGATGCTTAACCTACTGAGCCACCCAGGCGCCCCGGGAGTCTTTTTTTTTTTTAATTTTATTTATTTATTTATTTTTGAGAGAGAGATTGAGTGGGGGGAGGGGCAGAAGGAAAGCGAGAGGTAGAGAATCTCAAGTAGACTCTACACGGAGCACGGAGTCTGAGGTGGAACTCGATCTCAGGACCCTAAGATCATGACCTGACCCAAAACCAAGAGCCAGATGCTTAGAGTGCACCACCCAGGCGCCCCTCATTTATAATATTATATTTTTAAAAAAGACGTTTACACTTTTTAAAAAAAGATTTTATTTATTTCTTTGAGAGAGAGAGTGAGCGAGAGAGCAGAGGGGGCAGAGGGGCAGAGGCAGAGGGAGAAGCAGGCTCCTGGGAGCCTGAGG
>NW_024426285.1:0-1044 GCF_017311325.1 Ursus maritimus | reverse complement strand
ATTAAGTTGATTCAAGAATAATTATTCTAGGGGCACCTGGGCGGTGTCCAACTCTTGATTTTGGCCCAGTTCATGATGTCAGGGTCATGAGACTGAGCCCCGTGTTGGGCTCCATGCTGGGTATGGAGCCTGCTTCAGATTCTCTCTCCTTTTCCCTATGCCCCTCCCCTGCTCACACTCTCTCTTTGTCTCTAAAAGAAAAAAGAAGAAGAATCATTACACTAGTTTTCAGTGTCCCATACTTAAGACAAAAATGCCAAGCCATATTATTTTTGTTTCACGTGTGAAAATTTTAATTTAGCTGGTCACTCATCAGTTTATAACCACAGTAGTCAAATGGCATTTGCAACTCAAGTCTGTTCACATTTCATGGTAGGCATAGTGAAGCTACCGAATGGACATTAGTCTGTTATTAAATATTAGGAAAAATAGATCTTTTATTATTTTTAATGAATAGACGTTATTACTTCGAATAGGTTTAGATTAAGATAATAATTGAGCAGATAATATAAAAAGTTTCCCTATCACCCTTATCCCTTGGCGCACAATTTCCACAATCTTTAAAAGCTTCATCAGCGTGGAACACATGTCACGAATCACAAACCAGTGTAGTGATATTAATACTCATTGAAGGCCAGCATCGCTAGGAAGGTCTGCTCTGTGTTGTGCAGGAGTATGGGTTTTGACAAATGCGTAAAGTCGTGTATCCACCATGTACAGAGTAACTTCACTGCCTTGAGAATCCTGTGTTTAACCTATTCATGCCTTTGCCCTTTCTCTAGAAATCTTAACAACCGTTGACCTTTTGTCATCTCTATAGCTTTCCTTTCTCCAGAATGTCATCTAGTTGGAACCGTAAAGCATATTGCTTATCCAGACTGACTTCTTTCACTTTTATCTATACAGTTCACATTCGTCGATGTCTTTTTGTGACTTGATAGCTCAATTATTTTTTTAATCTCCTTTATATTATTGTTTGAGAGAGAGAGTGAAAGTGTGTGGGGGGGCAGAGGAAGAGGGAGAGAGAATCTTCAGCAGCCTCCA
>NW_024426284.1:0-1044 GCF_017311325.1 Ursus maritimus | reverse complement strand
TTCTGTGATTGATGGTTAAAAAAGACCTTTATCCTTTATTTCGGTGTTCGGCGTAAGATGAGACTCCATGTGGCTGCTTACACCTCACCAGTGACAAGTCTGCTCAATACTTGTAAGTTCTTCTCTGGACCTTCTTTTTCCCTGCACGAGGTCAGGCGGCAAGAGCAAGAACAGGGGTGTCAGAGAGCGAGAAATGCAGACGGCAGTTTTCTTAACCTTGGGAAGGAGATCGAGCCTTTTCTCATCTCATTGACTCTCAAGCAGTCTTATTTTCTTGATAGGCAGCTTGAAAGTTGCTCATTTTCTTGAAATTAAGTCAGAAGTCCCCTTGAATGGAACATCCTTTGAACTATATCCAAAAGTCACAATACAGAAAGATGCTTAAGATGATGCAGATGTTCTTAAAAAGGGTCTGAAACCTCCCTGGCGTGAAGGAAGGGTTGTCAGATTGATACAAGGCAAACCTCAGGACAGTGCTTCTCAACCAGGGGTGACTTGGCCTCGCAGGGGACATCGGGCTGCATCTGGAGACATGTTCGGTTCTCATAACTGGGGAGAGGGTGCTGCTGGCGTCTCGTGGGTAGAGGCCAGGGACGCTGCTGCATATCTTCCAAGGCACAGTTCAGCCCCCACTCCAGTGGAGAATACTTGGCCTGACATGTCAATGGTGCTGAGGTTAAAAAAGCCTGCCTTAGCATCTGTTCATAACAGACTTGATTCTGAGCAGATGACCCTAGTGCTCTGAGGTCCCCCGGCCAAGCCGAGGTCAGGATGTGTGCTGGCATGGAGAGGGCAGAACTGGTAGAGATGTCGTTGAGGCCTGAGGGCAGAGGCTCTGGAATGCTAGGGGTGTTTGGATTCATTTCTCTGGGAGGCACTGGGAGGCACTGGAAACCCTGAGTTGGGGTGGGCCTCCTCTGTCCCATTGTAGCAGAGTAAATGGTTCTGGAAAGGGGGATCTCTCCCCGCCCACAGCCCACTGCAGGAGCTCTGGGTGTCCCCCGGGAGGTACACAGGTGTCCACGGCTCAGTTCCATAATTGTT
>NW_024426283.1:0-1044 GCF_017311325.1 Ursus maritimus | reverse complement strand
GTTCGGGTTCGGGTTAGCGTTAGGGTTAGGGTTAGGCTTAGGGTTTGGGTGAGGGTTCGGGTTCGGGTTAGGGTTCGGGTTACGGTTAGGGTTAGGGTTAGGGTTAGGGTTCGGGTTCGGGTTAGGGTTAGGGTTAGGGTTCGGGTTCGGGTTAGGGTTAGGGTTAGGGTTCGGGTTCGGGTTAGGGTTAGGGTTAGGGTTCGGGTTCGGGTTAGGGTTAGGGTTAGGGTTCGGGTTCGGGTTAGGGTTAGGGTTAGGGTTCGGGTTCGGGTTAGGGTTAGGGTTAGGGTTCGGGTTCGGGTTAGGGTTAGGGTTAGGGTTCGGGTTCGGGTTAGGGTTAGGGTTAGGGTTCGGGTTCGGGTTAGGGTTAGGGTTAGGGTTCGGGTTCGGGTTAGGGTTAGGGTTAGGGTTCGGGTTCGGGTTAGGGTTAGGGTTAGGGTTCGGGTTCGGGTTAGGGTTAGGGTTAGGGTTCGGGTTCGGGTTAGGGTTAGGGTTAGGGTTCGGGTTCGGGTTAGGGTTAGGGTTAGGGTTCGGGTTCGGGTTAGGGTTAGGGTTAGGGTTCGGGTTCGGGTTAGGGTTAGGGTTAGGGTTCGGGTTCGGGTTAGGGTTCGGGTTATGGTTTGGGTTATTGTTAGGGTTAGGGTTCAGGTTAGGGATAGGGTTAGGGTTTGGGTTAGGGTTAGGGTTAGGGTTAGGGTTAGGGTTCGGGTTAGGATTATGGTTAGGGTTAGTGTTAGGGTTAGGGTTAGTGTGCGGGTTCGGTTTTGGGTTAGGGTTTGGGTTCGGGTAACGTTTGGGTTAGGGTTAGGGTTAGGGTTAGGTTTGGGTTAGGGTTAGGGTTAGGGTTCGGGTTCGGGTTAGGGTTCGGTTTAGGGTTAGGGGTAGGGTTAGGGTTCGGGTTAGCGTTAGGGTTAGTGTTTAGTTTCGGGTTAGGGTTAGTGTTAGGGTTCAGGTTAGGGTTCGAGTTTGGGTTAGGGTTAGGGTTACGGTTCGGGTTCGGTTCGGGTTCGGGTTAGGGTACGGGTTAGAGTTAGGGTTAGGGTT
>NW_024426282.1:0-1044 GCF_017311325.1 Ursus maritimus | reverse complement strand
GGCAGATGCTTAACCGCTGTGCCACCCAGGCGCCCCTAGTACTATTTTCTAATCTGCAGACTCTATTCAAATGTCGCCAGTTTGTCCTCCTCCTGTGTCTCTGTGGTCCAGCGTCCCCTGGTGCATTTGGTTGTCACGTATCTTTACTTTCATCTGGGACAGTTTCTCAGTCTTCATCTTCCTCCACCTTGCCATTTTTGAAGAGTTCAGGCCAGTTATTGGGTAGAACGCCCCTCAGTTTGGATTTGTGTGATGTGCTCCCTTGATTAGATTCAGGTCGTGCGTTTTTGACATGACTGTCACAGAAGCGATGTTGCGTCCCAGTACCGCCCATCAGGAGCACCTCTATTGATGCGTTTCACGGCTGGCGGTGTTCTCTTTGATCACTGGATGGAGGTGTTTTCTGCCACATTACCCCGCTGTACAGTGATAGTTTCCCCCTTTTAATTAATATCTTAGAGGAAGATGTTTGAGACGATATAAATAACCTACTTTCCATCATACTTTTTGCCTACTGATTTTGCATGTGTTCACGGTTCTTGCCTGGAAAAATTACTCCTGCGATACCTGCCTCGTGGTGATTTCCTACTTCCATAATTCCCTTTCCGTTTATTAGTTGGGAGTCTTCTCTAAGAAGGAGCTTTCCCTTCTCATTCATTCGTTCATTCATTCATTCACGTGATATCCAGTGATATTCAGTGATAATCCATTACTAGTATTTATTTTGTTGCTTAAATTGTCCCAAATTTGGCTAGTGGGCACCTGTTCAAATTGGTTCTTGTGTCCTTTTGATAGTTTCCACTTTTGAGTACTTCCTTATACTTCTTTTAAAATGAGGTTTTTATGTAAATTCCAGTTAACATGCAGTGTAATATTGGTTTCAGGTGCAGAATTTACTGATTCGACACCTGTGTAGAACACCTGGTGCTCCTCACAAGTGCCCTCCTTAAGCCCCTCACCTAGTTCATCCAGTCCCCCACCCCCTCCTCTCCGGTAACCATCAATGTGTTCTCTGTAGTTAAGAGTCTGTTTCTTGGTTTGCTT
>NW_024426281.1:304-1045 GCF_017311325.1 Ursus maritimus | reverse complement strand
AATGATTAATCATCAGGGAAATGCAAATCAAAACCACAATGGTGTATCACCTTACACCTGTCAGAATGGCTAGAATCAAAAAGACAAGACATTATAAGTGTTGAGGACTTAAAGTTGTACTCTGTTGGTGGAACTGTAATTGGTATAGCCACTGTGGAAAACAGTATGGAGATTCGTCAAAAAATTAAAAGTAGAATTATAATATGATCCAGTAATTCCACTGCTTGTTATTTAACCAAAGAAAGTGAAAGCACTGATTTGAAAAGATATATGCACCCCTACATATACTGCAACATTATTTACAACAGCCAAGATATGGAAGCAACCAGTGTCCATCACTAAATGAATGGATAAGGAAGGTATAGATTAGATACAGATATAGATGTAGATGTAGATATAGATATAGATAAATGATAGATAGATAGATGATAGATAGATAGATAGATAGATAGATAGATAGATAGATAATGGAATATTACTCAGCCATAAAAGAGAATGAATTCTTGCTATTTGCAACAGCATGAATGGACCTAGAGGGTATTATGTTAAGTGAAATGAGACTCAGACAGAGACAAATACCATATAATTTCACTTATAGGTGGAATCTAAAAAACGAATTAAAAAATAAAAAAGCAGAATTAGACATATAAATACAGAGAACAAACTGATGGTTGCCAGAGGTGAGGCAGGTGGGGAAATGGGCAAAATAGGTAAAGGCGAGTGGGAGATAAAAGCATATAG
>NW_024426281.1:0-297 GCF_017311325.1 Ursus maritimus | reverse complement strand
GAAAGAACAAGTCACAGCATAAGGAATATAGTCAGTAATATTATAGTAATTTTTATGATGACAGATGGAGCTACACTTCCGGTGAGCATAGTATAATGTATAAATTTCTCAAATCACAATGTTGTATACCTGAAACTAACGTAATATGTATTTCAACTATACTCAAAAAATTTCATCATAAAAAAGCAAAAAAATATTAAAATTTTTTTTAAACTGAGACATTTTAAAAATTTTAAAAAGACATCAAAAGAGATGATCCCCGAGATGTTCAAATAATTTTAGGTTTTCAATTTGCCT
>NW_024426280.1:0-1045 GCF_017311325.1 Ursus maritimus | reverse complement strand
TATATGCAGCCAGTGATGCAGTCAGACAGGACTGCCATTCGGTCTGACACCACTCACTTGGTCACACTAGGAGGAGTTCTGAGGCAGCAGCTGGTTGTCAGCAAGGAATTGCGCATGTATGATGAAAAGGCCCATGAATGGAAATCGTTAGCCCCCATGGATGCCCCAAGATACCAGCATGGCATTGCTGTCATTGGAAATTTCCTCTACGTCGTCGGTGGACAGAGTAATTATGACACAAAAGGAAAAACGGCCGTCGATACAGTCTTCAGATTTGATCCTCGCTACAACAAATGGATGCAGGTTGCGTCTTTAAATGAAAAGCGCACCTTCTTCCACCTAAGTGCCCTCAAAGGATATCTGTATGCAGTCGGTGGGAGAAATGCAGCTGGCGAACTGCGTAAGTGTGTGCATTTATGTTAAGCATAGAGACTAATTTCTTTACCCCCAAATTCTCGTTAAATCATAAAATAAGCAGTTCCGTAAAATTAAAGACAAAAATGTAGCTAGGGTTTCATTTAAACTGTTTTTCTTAGGAAATATCAGAGACAATCTGTATGCCTAATCCGGATTTATATTGTTGGCCAGAGTACAAATTATATTTTAGGAATATATCAGTATGTTGCAGAATATTTTATTTGGCAGTATATATGGTTTTCATCTTGACAGTGTAACTACAAAGTATATTCTGCTAATTTCAATTCTAATAGGATCTCGGACAGAAGTTTGGCATGTTTCCTTATTTTCCATTTTTAAACACCCACATAACATTTTACTGTACAGGTTAAAATCCTTCCTTACAGAGGCCTGACTGGTATCGTTTCTTCTTTTACATGATCTTTTACCCTATCCTAGACCCTAGATCACATAGTAAGATAGTTTTCTTTGTCAATTAAATGTACAAAGTTCAATATTATCCAAAATGTATTTACTGTGAGTAATGTGATCTGTGATTACTAGTTTTAAAAATCATTCTCTCTTGGGGCACCTGGGCGGCTCAGTCAGCTAAGCGTCCAACTCTTGATTTCAGCTCAGGTCATGATCT
>NW_024426279.1:0-1045 GCF_017311325.1 Ursus maritimus | reverse complement strand
TTAAATGATTCCTAAATTTCACATGGATAGAATAGAAATTAACCAATATGCCCTTCATATATAATATGAGGTAATAGATGGTACATGAAGGCTAGTTTCAATTTGGTGGCTCAATTAGAACAGACATATGTTCAGAGTTATCAACCTTGAACATAATGAAAACATGTAAGGTTTGTTTTGTTTTGTTTTTACTTTGGTTTATTACTCAAATAATTTAATTTTATTTGTTAGGAAACTTGTCAGCAAGGAAAATAACATGGTATAATCAATTTATCTAGGTAATCTGAATGTAATTGTTGAGAACACGAAATTGAATAAATATAAGTGAGAAAAAAAGTCTTCAGTACATTTTAATAATTTCTCAAATCATTTTGGTAACTAAACATCATAGTTTTGCTAAGTTAAATTAAATAATGTATAGCTATTAAATAACTGGATTGTTGCAAACTGAGATAAAATACGGAAACATTAATTATTATAAACATAGATTTATTCGCTTTAAGCTTTCTGTTATAGAGGAACCAGTGATGTTTGGAGCAGCCCCATTTAAACAAAGCCAAAAAATCATGAATTCTTAATTGTGTCTCTTAATCATTTAAGTTTTATTGTGTTTCCTAATTTCTTTCTTTCTTTCTTTTTAGTCCCCGTCTTTCTCCTCAACCCTTGCAATCACTGTTAACTTTTCATAGGTTTTTCTAGGTAAGTCCAAACAGGTATTTGGAATCTTATTCTATAAACTAGGGCTCTGCATCATTTTTACATATTGGCTCACCAATTTTCCTGGTTATACTTGTCAAAAACACACTGTTTTCACCATTTATTTAGTTATCTCTTGGGCTTTGAATTCTGATCCTCTGTCATGTTTCTTTCTTACATGGGGACTACACTCCTTCATTCAGACTAACTTTTTATAATGTGCTTTGATAACTAACAATAAGTGGATGAAGGTGGTTTTCTGCCTCTACAATTTGGAATAGTCCACAGACAATACAGGGACAAGGTATCATGCTCCTCAACAACATGGATATGAAACCTGCAAAATCTA
>NW_024426278.1:0-1045 GCF_017311325.1 Ursus maritimus | reverse complement strand
CGAAGGCAGACACTTAACGACTGAGCCAACCAGGCGCCCCTGTTTCCATCTTTGCACACTTTCTGAAGCATAACTATTGGGTCAAAAGGTATAGACAGAGAAGATATTGCTAAAACTCGAGATAAGTAGACAAATCACAAAAAATTAGAAAGAATTTGACTTCAAAAGTAATAATTTTGTTATTTAAAAAAAAACCCTGTGAATTCAAGGTCAAATGCATCATGAACTCTCTTTACCCAAAGCCAAGAATAAAGGTCAGCATCTTCATTGCATGACAAATTGATAGACTCAATGAGAAAAATTCTGAATATAGAGTAGGTACATGGGTGAGGGATATAAATGGACAACTCGTGAAAGTGGAAATGCAAGGATAAACACACAAAAGTCCTGTCTCGTTACTAATCAAAGAAATAAAAACTTAAAGCATAGCGTGTCACCTTTTCTTGATCATTAAATTGACAGATTTTGAGAAGAATGACAATACATGTGTCTCATGAGGGAGCAGTGTGGGAAATTTTGGAAAGGAAATGATAAAAAAACAAGCACGAAGGTGCTAAGGACGTGATAGATATGGATAGAGAGAGCCTTTCACAATCTACAGATTTAAAGTCTCAAGATCTCCTGGACAATCCAATCAAGAATTCGATTTGTTTTTATTGATGATCCATCTAACTGCCCAAGGGCAGAACCAGCCTCTAATAGCTGCAAGTTTATCAGCAGCCCAATCAAGAAAAGAAAACTGAAGTTCATGGTCCCCACGTTGCCTAGTTTTTCCTTCTGCCTCTTTTGTCTTTCTATTCTATAACTCTGGTTTTTGTTTTTGTTAGATGAAACCTATCTAATTACTGGTTTTCTTTGATACCAGTAATTAACATGCTGGACTGTGAGTCATGTGGTCATTGACTCTTTCCTGGTCACCTTAATGTCAGCAGATTCCAATAGTGTGCAGGACTGAGGACAGGAATGTGTCTGGAATGGCTGCATGCCTTGTAGCCCTGGGGACTTCTCCTCATGAGAGAAAGTGAAGGATCCTTGAGGGTCTAGA
>NW_024426277.1:0-1045 GCF_017311325.1 Ursus maritimus | reverse complement strand
TGAAGGGTTTTAATCAGGAAAGGATGCTGTATTTTGTCAAAAGCGATGTATGAAAAGTCTACAGCAAATATCATTCTCAATGGGAAAAAGCTGGAAGCCTTTCCCTTAAGGTCAGGAACAGGACAAGGATGCCCACTCTCGCCATTATTCTTCAACATAGTACTAGAAGTCCTTGCAACAGCAATCAGACAGCAAAAAGGGATAAAAGGTATCCAAATCAGCAAAGAAGTCAAGCTGTCTCTCTTCACAGATGACATGATACTCTATATGGAAAACCCAAAAGAATCCACCCCCAATCTACTAGACTTATAGAGCAATTCAGTAATGTGGTGGGATACAAAATCAATGCTCAGAAATCAGTTGCATTTCTAGACACGAGCAATGAGACTGAAGAAAGAGAAATTAGGGAATCCATTCCATGTACAATAGCACCAAAAATCATATATTATCTCGGAATTAACTTAACCAGAGATGTAAAGGATCTATATTCTAGAAACTACAAATCGCTCTTGAAAGACATTGAAGAAGACACAAAAAGATGGAAAAATATTCCATGCTCATGAATCAGAAGAATTAACATAGTTAAAATGTCTATGCTACCCAGAGCAATCTACACTTTCAATGCCATCCTGATCAAAAGACCAATGACATTTTTCAAAGAACTGGAACAAACAGCCCTTAAATTTGTGTGGAACCAGAAAAGGTCCTGAATTGCCAAGTAATTGTTGAAAAGGAAAAACAAAGCTGGGGGCATCACGTTGCCTGTTTCAAGCTATACTACAAAGCTGTGATCACCAAGACAGCATGGTACTGGCACAAAAACAGACACATAGACCAATGGAACAGAATAGAGAACCCAGAAATGGACCCTTAGCTCTTTGGGCAACTATTCTTTGACAAAGCAGGAAAAAAGATCCAGTGGAAAAAGACAGTCTCTTCAATCAATGGTGCTGGGAAAACTGGGTAGCTATATGCAAAAGAATGAAACTTGACCACTCTCTCACACCATACAGAAAGATAAACTCCAAATGGGTGAAAGACCTCG
>NW_024426276.1:0-1045 GCF_017311325.1 Ursus maritimus | reverse complement strand
CCCCCCTTCAGAGTCATACACCCCTTAGCTCCTCCGGGAAACAGTTTGTGATTCCTCCTGCTTAAACCGATTCCTTCTCTCCCAAGGAGAACCAGGGGAGCATTTAGTTTATTCAACCTCTTTTTTAATGTTTATTCCATTCTGACCTGGAGTACGTTATAATTATTCATTGGTTTCTGGAATCCTACCCCACCAATTGTAAGGTCCTTAGAAGCATATGTTATTCCCTCTTCAACTTTGAACCACACACGGCACCCGACAGTAATCAATGCAATGTTTCCTGTCTTCGATAAAGGGGGAAAAATGAGCCTATCTGTTTTTCTAATCCATCCCCTTGTTTGCAATTCTTTACAGATATTGATAAAAACTGCAATTATACCACAGGTTTAGGGAAAGCATGAATAGTTTCTTTTGGAGAAAACATAGCTTTGTTTTAAATTACAGAAATAATATATGGTAACTGCAGGTAGAAAAAAATCTGAAATACAGATAAGCCAAAGGCAGAAAATAAAGATCCTTCACTCTCTCACCCAAACATAATCACTTGTTAACATTAGGGAGCACGTCCTCGCTGTACTATTCTAAGCTTCACTTTACGGGTGAAGAAACTGAGGATTACAGAGATTAAGTAGTTGGCAAAGGTCACATAGCTAGTGAGGGACAGAGCCCAGGTTTCAACACAGGCCTGTCTCTAGCTCCAGAGTCTGCATTCTAGAGTAAGTCGATCCCGGAGTTGATCCTAACCACCGGACCGGCCCGATCACCACAGTATTTTGAGTCACTAAGGGTTGAGTAGAGCCACCCTTTACTATCACTACTTCCTCATCTCTTACTCATTAATCAGCCCTTGGCAGTCACCTCTCCATTGGAAAGTTCTTTGGCTTAGCTCACATCTTATCTTCAGCTTGTACAACCAGTAGGCACGTTCCAATCAGTGGTTAACCTGCCTTCTTTCTCTATTGCGTTGGATACTACTCACATGCTCACCTCTCTTCCTTGGCATTCTCTCTTCTTTGACTTCCATGTTGCTTTTGCATTCCTGTGT
>NW_024426275.1:0-13007 GCF_017311325.1 Ursus maritimus | reverse complement strand
ACAATAATTTTTCTTCCATATCAAAAGTGGAATATCACATTAACCAGTTAATCCAGGTCACTGGATTAACTGGTTAAAACTGGCAATGACTGGGGTAGAACAACGTGATGATGATATTGTCAACAATTCAGATCAACATTAACCCTTGATTGTTTAACAAACTACTTTCACATGCATTGCTTCCTACATTCTCAAAATTCCTCACTGAAGTCCTATACTATTCTGTAAGACAGGGTGCCTTGGAAACCTGTGGCTCTGTCTCTGAGCTTGTCCCTTCACCTGTCAGCCCTCCTAGCTTCCCCCGCCGCCTCTCTCTGCATTCACTGAGTCACTACCTGATTCAGGTCTTCAGGGGTCACGTGAACTTGTTAGGAAGGGCTGTGCATATACGACCACGGGACGGCCATCTTGATTTTTCTCCCAGTCGCCTTTCAAGTCGTCCAGACCCAGGTGCCCAGCATTCCTGTCTTTTTACTTTCCTTCTTCACCCCGAAATACCAGAGAGTAGTTGAATTTATAGAACACGATCTGAGACAACCATTAGAGAGCCAAATGGAGTGTCTTGTGTCAAGTGGGACCCTACATCAAACAGAGGCCTGTGTCAAGCCATGAGTGACACTGTAGGTAAAGGTACCGTAGCTGGGGCGCCTGGGTGGCACAGCGGTTAAGCGTCTGCCTTCGGCTCAGGGCGTGATCCCAGCGTTATGGGATCGAGCCCCACGTCAGGCTCCTCCGCTATGAGCCTGCTTCTTCCTCTCCCACTCCCCCTGCTTGTGTTCCCTCTCTCGCTGGCTGTCTCTCTCTCTGTCAAATAAATAAATTCTAAAAAAAAAAAAAAAAAAAAAAAGGTACCGCAGCTGGGAGATATTGCCGGGAGCAACGTTAGCTGGCACCCCAGAACTCATAACGACCAGAACCAGAGGAGGTCTACAGCGGCTGGAGACTGATTCATTGCCAAGAGCCGACCCGGACCTTATCTCAACTGTGTGTCCACAGATTCACTTCAAGTTTGGTTCGTTAACTTACTACATCCGTCTGTTATCTGCGTTGTTGTGTGGCTTTTCTTCTGTCCTGCTCTGTGTGCTGCGTAAGAAGCCAAGTTGAATCAATGGTGAAATGTTATTGAGTTTGGAATCCTGAACCTGCTTTAAAATTATGATTTAACTTTGCTCTGTGATTGACTAAAGCCGACGTTGTGGAAAGACACAACTAATGTGACCCCTTCATAGCAGGCTCGTGACACGACCCCCTTCAGTCCATCAGCATGTGATTCCTTATTATTCAAGAAATGCTTGACATGAGCTGGGCTTTGAGGAGCACCAGAGTTTTGTACAGAATCACCAACGAGTTTCTATAAATGCCAGTATTTCTCCATCTAATCCTGATGACTAGTTCCCATTCAAGGAGAGAATCAGGAGACTAGACGCCAGGATGCATTGCTTCCAATACACGTTTGAAGAGAAGTTCTGGGTGTAAACTGAACATTCGGAATAAAACAGAAAAGAACAATCCCCCCCGCCCCGGCCCCGTGAAGGTGTAGTGAGACGGAGTCACGTACGGGGCATCTGATGGCGCAGCTGGTAGAGCAGGTGAATCCTGATCTTAGGGTCATGAGTTCGAGCCCCACGTTGGGGGCAGAGTTTACTCCAAAAGAAAAATAAATAAAGTCACTTATGTCCAGGGGGTTTAAAATGGAGCAGGGAGGCGATTGAGGAGGTGGCCCTTCCGCACACCCTCACTGGGTGGAGTCAGGATTCTGAACTGGGCCAAACCAAAAAGACTCTAACGACCGCGGAACCCCCGCAACTTGCTGCAGTAGCTACGGGCCTTTGCGCAGCGATCCCCGCAGCAACCAGTGATGTGCAGACCAGATTAGTTTTCTGCCACCAACACAGTCAAACTTCTCTGTAAACAAGGTGTAGAAGCATTCCCCTTGGGGCGCCTGGGTGGCTCATGCAGTTAAGGGTCTGCCTTTGGGTCCTGGGGTGGAGCCTGAAGTCGGGCTCCCTGCTCAGTGGTTTGTCTGCTTTTCCCTCTGCCCCTCCCCCCACTCGTGCTTGCCCTGTCTTTCTCTCTCTTAAAATAGTTAAATAAAATCTTTAAAAAAAAAAATTCCCCTTTTGCGTCTGAAAACCCCTGATTTTTGCTGTCTGGTGGGACACTCTCTGGCTTGTGTAATCAGTATACCCCAAATTACAAACCTTGATCCCAAATAAACGCTTTTGCTTAACTATTGCTTCATTACAATTTTTGGTGGACACCTTCTAGGTTCTTTTATTATCTCTGTAATAAAAAGAGATTGACAAGGAAAAGCAAACAGAAGTTCAACAGCACGTATAGCTCCTGTATATGTGAGAGATATCCAGGAAAACTGAGTCAAATGCCCCAGAATGGTTCAGGACCCCCCTTGAAGACCACCTTTAGCTAAGGACAAAAGAAGGATGTTGGAATGGGGGTGGGGAGGCCAATTATGGGAGGTTACCAGAAAAAGCCCAGCAAACAATGGTAAGGTTTGGGGCGCCTGGGTGGCTCAGTCAGTTAAGTGTCTGCCTACGTCTGAGATCATGAACCTGGAGTCCCAGGATAGGGCTCTGCATCCGGCTCCCAGCTCAGAGGGGAGTCTGCTTCTCCCTCTGCCCCTTCCCCCTCTCGTGCTCTCACTCTGTCTCTCAAATAAATAAATACTATCTTTTAAAACATGGTAAGGTTTGTTATGCATGTTTAAGTTTGTGTCTTCTCTATTGAAATGAGGATTTTTTTCTCTTTTCATTGATAAGAGTTTCTTGTGAACATTTCTCCAAAGAAGACATACAAATGGCCAACAGACACATGAAAAAATGCTCCACATCATTTGGCATCAGGGAAATACAAATCAAAACCACAATGAGATACCACCTCACACCTGTCAAAATGGCTGAAATTAACAAGTCAGGAAACAACAGGTGTTGATGAGGATGCGGAGAAGGGGGCACCCTCCTCACTGTTGGTGGGAATGCAAGCTGGTGCAGCCGCTCTGGAAGACAGGATGGAGGGTCCTCAAGAAGTTAAAAATAGCGTTACCCTATGACCCAGCAATTGCACTACTGGGTATCTACCCCAAGATGCAATTGTAGTGACCTGAAGGAGCCCTTGTACCCCAATGCATATGCCAGCAATGTCCCCAATTGTCAAACTATGGAAAGAGCCTAGATGTCCATTGACAGATGAATGGATAAAGAAGATATGGTATTTATACACACACACACACACACACACACATACACACAGAATATTACTCAGCCATCATAAAGGATGAAATCTTACCATTTACATCGACATAGATGGAACTGGAGGATATTGTGCTGAGCAAAATAAGTCAACCAGAGGAAGACAATTATCAAATGGTTTCCTCATATGTGGAGTATAAGAAATAGCACAGAGGATTATAGGGGAAGGGAGGGAAAACTGAATATGAAGAAAGCAGAGAGGGAGACACACCATAAAAGACTTTTAACTATAGGAAACAAATTGAGGGTTGCTGGTAGGGAAGTGGGTGGGGGTACGGGGTAACAGGGTGCCAGGCATTAAGGAGGGCACGTGATGTGATGAGCACTGGGTGTTATTGGCAACTGATGAATTAGCGAACTCTACATCTAAAACTAAAGACGTCCTATGTGATGGCTAATTGAATTTAATAAAAAAAAAACAGTTTCTTGTGATTTATAGTGTCATCTCTCTTTTTGGTACTAAAAGGGAGATACTCTTACAGTAAATGACCTTTTCCTAACAATAGCGAGCCCTCTGAAAGTCCTGGAAACCTTGCTTCCAAATTCCCTAGGAACAAACACTGTCTCTAACCTCCTCCCAACCTGAAAGTATGTAATAGGCCACCCCTCATGACCCCAGTGCAGCTCTTCCTGCCCACGGGTCCTGTCCCCCTGCTTTCATAAAACCACCTTTTTACACCAAAGACGCCTCGAGAATTGTTTCTTGGCTGTTGGCTCCAAACCCCAACCAATTGCCACACCTCAAGGATTTTATGAAAAAAAAAAAAAAGAGTTAAAATGGATTCATGCCCATTAGGCCCTGGACTCCAGCTCACCCAGGATCCAGCTATTTCCAAAGACTGATCCTTCTCTATTTTTTCATAATGTAATATCTCCCAGATTCCTTCAAAATATCCCTAGTCCATTCCTACCACGACTTAAAAAAAATTTTCCCTAGGATACCTCAAATAGTGGTAGCTCAATTTGTGGTGCTTGCAACCAAAAAAAATCTTTTTTTTTTTAAAGATTTGTATTTACTTATTAGAGATGGAGCGAGTGAGAGAGAGCGAGCACAAGCAGGGGGAGGAGCAGAGAGACAGGAAGAAGCAAAGTCCCCACTGAGCAGGGAAACCAATGCAGAGCTCCATCCCAGGACCCTGGGATCATGACCTGAGCTGAAGGCAGACACTTAACCTGCTGAGCCACCCAGGCGCCCTCCCATCAGATTCTTACAATCAGTGTCCAAACAAAGGGTAGAGTGAAAAGGGCAAAGTTAATGATTAATCATGCACAGGGCTTCAGAGGTGCATAAAACATAGTTAAGCAGGGACCAAAACAGAATGTGAAGGTAAGTTCGTAATATAACGAATTAAGTTTAGTGCTGCTTATGCTCTCAAAACAGGTCCAGGAACCAAGTGTCCTACCCCCTCATCAAAATTCAAAATTAAACAACAAAAATTCAACTGAGCAAATTTCAAGATTAATTCCCTTTATCCAGTGATTCATGAACGGGACGGCATCCCACCAAACAGGTGGAAAGGAGCTCAGAGGAGCTGTAGAAAAGGGAAGGCTTCTATAGGCAGGGCTGTGGGGCAAGGACATCTTAGCAAAAGAAAGGATTGTTTGAGGCAAGGTCACCTTCCTTTAGGGGGAAGAACTGGGGGGCTTATCATGCCGCTGACCTCCTCTTCCTTTGAGGAACGTTAAGAACGCAAGTGGCACATTATCTCCTTGGCGCTGACCAGACGTTTCCTGACCGATCGGCTGAGACGACACTGCGCGGGGAGGTCGAAGCGCAGCTTGGTCGGTGCGAAGCCCCAGCTCGGTGACCGCTCGTAGCAACAATGACTCTACCTGGGGCTTCTGGTGCTCTTGTCACGTTCCTCGATTTCCATTCCAGACACGGGGGCACACGCTCGTGTCTCCCCCAGTAGTCTGACTACGGAAAGCTGAGGTCCGAGGTCAGAGGTCAATCTGCTTACTGGGGGAATTCGAGGCCAATCAGAAGAAGGAGGGGAGCCGCTGTGTGAACGTGTGGGTGGTAAAAGCCACGCCGCCTCGAGGGGCTGCAGAACAGAGCAGAGCGGGAGACGGCAGATCTGAACTTTTTGCTTTTTCTTTTTAAGATTTATTTATTTTTTGTTTTAGAGAGAGAGAGAGAGAGTACAAGCAAGAGGGGCAGAGGGAGAGGGAGGGAGAATTCCAAGCGGACTCCACACTGAGCCCAGAGCCCCACTCAGGACTCGATCTCACAACCCTGAGATCAAGGCCTGAACCCAAACCAAGAGTTAGTTGGTCACTTAAGTGACTGTGCCACCCAGGCGTTCCAGATCTGAAGTTTTCTAGCTGAATTTACCCTTCAATTATACTTTGGTATATGATAATGTAATAATTAGAGCAGACTGCAGTGGGTGCTAGTAAGATCTGGACAAAGGAAGGCTGAAACAGTGGCTCTGAGCCTAGAGAGGGGACAGCTCAGAGGAGGGGAGATCTGAGCACAGCCTGGAAAGATGGCTAAGTAAGCAAGCAGACGAGGTTAGAAAGAGTATTCCGGGCAAAGAAACAACACACGTGGAAGTGTCAAGTGTTAAACTACCATTTTTTCTAAAAGGAAAAAAACATGGCTATCATGAAAGTTTATAAAATAAATCCATGTAATTGAATAACCTCAGAAATAAATCACTTTTATTTGGCTCATTAATTAATGAGGAAATCAGGAACATGGGGAAAAATTCAAATGTGATCTTGGTTTATAGAAATTTCTATTCTCTGCTGGACAAAATTCATTTGTACTGCGGTGAAGAGGAAACATAGGCCTTATCACCAGTTTTGGACAATTTCCTTTGTATCCTGCAAGTCAAGCCAAGGTATACACTTCTGTAGTGTCTGTCCGTCCCCCGGGGATCTGCTAAACAACCCCAGCACCCCAGTGAAGGGACGCACTATAATCTCTGGTCCATTTCCAGGTCTTGGACAGTTTTCCCCTCCGCAGATATGGAAAACTTACTGCTCATACAGGAAAACATTTGGAGTTTCTTCTGACTGGTGTGGAAAGAAGAAGGAAGTCATAAGATATAGTCTGACCGAGCAATTGGATAAAAAGAAAAAGACTTTGCATGCTCGAATTGACCAATGGTTGGGAGCCATTTTGACAGGCAGGTCAGTAGCTCTGCAGAAACAATGAAACGAAACCTCACAAAGGAACGTGGAGCTCATCACGTAGCATCCGTCTCTGACGCCCTGTTCTGACCACTCACTCGTCAGATGCCTGACACAGAACACCTCAGCGACCAGGAAAGAGGGAGTGTTCTCTCAATATGGCTGATAGTTGTTGTCATAACTGCTGTTTGGGTAAGGATACGAAACTTCTGTTACTTCAGTGACAACATTTGGTACCATTACTTTGGCAATCAGCAAGCATATGAAAGTCTAGAGAAAGGAACAGCCCGAATAGCAGGCCTTCGCCCTCATCCCCTTCCAGCCAGGCAGGACTGTGGAGAAGACACAGGCATGTTTCAACAGAGACCCCACAACGGACACATCAATGCCCTGAACTCGCTTCAGGATTGTAGGGCTGGAACAAGGGCCAAGACAGCCACCAGGGTCCATTCCCATCACAGGGAGCGCCTGACAGGGTTCAGGACATGCTACCCCAGAATATGGCCACTTGGCAACGTGAATCTTTTCAGCTGAAGAAATCTGAGTAATGACAGGTGCGGGAAGGCCCTTCTGACCTTCTCCAGAAGCAGGTCATAAAACCCTCATGGGAGAGGGTTTCCTACACCCAGAGGAAAGGAGCGCCCTTATCTCCAGAGATGGAGAGACATGTGAACAAACGTCTTGCTAAGTTTCTCCCCATTTACTACGCTTAGCTCATACCCTTTGTTCTATCACACCTTTCCACCACTTCCCACCCTCCATCAAACCTAGCACACAAACACTCAGGTTTAAGCACTTCTTTCGGCTTCATGTCCTTGGGAAGGCTCCCATGTCACCTCAAACCTATGTGAGATAAATGTGTGTGCTTTTCTCTTGTTAATCTGTTCTTTTGTTATGGGGGCCCAGCTGAGAATGTAGAAGGGTAGGAGGAATGGATATTTTCCTCCCCTACACTGCCAGATTTGGGATAATTTAAGAGAGAGGGAGGAGAGGGAGACTCTCCAGGTGTGTCCTCCCCAGTCTGTCTTGCACGGTACTTGGGGTAGAAAACAGTCATTCAGCTGCCTGAATTAAGACAAAGGGGAAACTTGGTTTCTGGAATCAGGCAGAGGCCAGTCTTGAGAACTTGGGGACTGGGTGAAAATCAGTGTCAGCTGAGAAAAATGGGTCTCCACTAGGAATGGGTGTGCGATTCACCGTGGAGTTCATCAAATCCCGACGTGGTTCCCAAAGATTCTGTTTCATGAGGCCTGGGATCTAGGCATTCTTAAAGTTTCTTAGGCACTTCTGATGTGAGGCCAGGGTCGGAAACTCCTGCCTAGGCACAGGGGTAATCTGATACTGTTTTCCTCTGCTGGTGGGCTTGGGGTGCTATCAAACTGTGGGACTGCAGGGAGAAGGGGGATGTCCTAACATCTGTGGCTATAGAATCGGATAGATGAGTGCTAGCAAACAGACAGCTTGGTTGGGTTATTTTTTTGTTTTTCGTTTTTTTGTGTTTAATTAATAAGTTTATTTGTTCAGAGCAGTTTTAGGTTTCCAGAAAAATTGAGTAGAAAGTATAGACAGTTCTCAAGCACCTGGGTGCCTCAGTCGGTTAAGCGTCTGCTTTCAGTTCAGGTCATGATCCCAGGGTCCTGGGATGGAGTCCGACATAGGGCTCCCTGCTCAGTGGGGAGTCTGCTTCTCCCTCTCCCTCTCCTGCTCCCCCTTCTTGTGCTCTCTCTTTCAAATAAATAAAAATCCTTTCTTAAAAAAAAGTATGGACAATCTCATATGCTGCTCCTTTCCCCACTCTTCTACCTACACAGCCCATAGTTTTCCTGTTATGAACATCTGCATTAATTAGTGTGGTCCTTTTGCAATAACTGATGTGCCAATGTTGATTATTCTTAACTGAAGTCCACAAATAATTAGCATTAATTCGTTGCATTAAATGGTTCTAGGGTTTTGACCATGCGTAATGTTGTTGTAGGAGAGGAACACACTTTCCTCAGCTCTCTTATGGTCTCTGGCTGGGTCTGAACATTGAACTGACAGAGGAGAAGCACAGCAATAATTTTTCCATGTACACGGGAGCCTTCGCAAGGGAACGAGGACCTGAAGAAGTGACCAGAGCAGGAAGCTCTTATGCCTTTTAAACAAATAAATAATACATTTGTGAAGAATTGACAAGATAAAGGGTTTGGTCTATGGCTAGTAGATGGTGAAGAAGAAACTAGAAAGAAAAAGGTTAGTTCAACAAGGGTTGTTTGCAGATTCCTCTGGTACCACCTCTGGCTGGGAAGAGATTGTCTCCAGGAAAAGAATTTATTTCCTGCCTTTAGGCAAACAAGGGAGAGCCTTTTCGGCAGTTACTGATTCTTAACTGCCTTTAGTGCAAACAAATTTCTGTCTCAAAAGCCATAGTTTGGGGTGACATGGTCTGGTTTCCTTCAGCATCAACAAGGAAAAATTCTTCATGTATTTAGACTTTCCTTGATTTCTTTCAGCAGAGTTTTGTAGTTTTCCTCATATTGATCTTGTCCATTTTTTTTTAGACTCACATCTAAGTATTTCATTTGTGCTAATGTAAATTTTTTTTCATATTTCAATTATTCATCGCTGGCATATAAGAAAGCAATGGATTTTTGTGTATTAACCTTGTATCTTGCAATTTTGCTCTAAAAAGACATCATTTGTATCCTGTACATAATTGAGGACATTAAAAGCAAGAGTATTCCATTATTTATGCTCAAGGAGTACTAATCTGCAAGGGATATGTAGAACAGAGCAGAAGGAATAGAGGCTAGAGGCAGGGAGTCCCTGTAGGAGGCTTTTCTGCCAGCCCTCCGGGAGACAGTAAGTTTCCAAATAAGGGATTTACCGCACCAATGGAAAAGTAAGAACAGATTCAAAAGTCACATACCTAAACTGGCCCTTCTCCTTCATGCCTCTGGGTCTCTTTCTTCCCAAACTCCAAGCTGTCCATGCACCCAGGGTGCAGGAAACCAAATTCTGAGACACTGCATTTAAAGCAAGGAAAGCGTTATAGCCAAGAGGGCAGCCCACGGAGAAAGCAGAGGAACATTCCCAAAGCTGCCTTGCCTGTGAGCTCAGGGACCACTTAATACATGAAAGGAAGGTAAGGGGTTTCTTGAACTTTGTTGGGGAGTCCTTGGGACAATCTGGAGGTCTGCATTCTTGTGAACAATGAGGCGCTATTTGGGGCCTGGGATCAGAAACATGAAAACAGATGTTACTGTCTGGTCCCCAGGACGTTTCTGCGATCAGTGGGTAAACAGGAGGTAGGGGTAAAAAGGCAAAGTTAACGATTGATTTTGCAGGAGGTTAAGAGGTAAGGAAAGCAGGGTACCTGGGGGGCTCAGAAAGTTGAGCTTCGCATTCTTGGCTTCAGCTCCGGTCCTGATCTCACGTTGGTGGGATCGAGCCCGATCCGGCTATCCGCTTGGTGGGGAGCGTGCTTGGAGATTCTCTCCCTCCACCCACTCATGCTCTCTCTCTCTCAAATAAATAAATAAATCTTTCAAAGAATAAAAAGGATTTATAAAACATAGTAGGGAACAAAACCATGAAGAGTAACTTAATATTGCCACTAGTACACTGTTTTTACTTATGCTTTCCAGACGGGTCCAGACCCGGTCCTGCCTGCTCTTCACACGCAGCTCCCTCTTTGGAATGACCTTACCATCTTCTTCACCTAACTTCTAAATGATCCTTGAAATTCGGTTCAGGTGTGTGGCCTTCTCTCTCCCAGCGCCTCAGAGTCCCTGGGGTCTCCTCCACCACAGCCAGAGAGCTGTTTACAGTTATTAATATGCAATGAATTTGTCTATTTATCCGACCGTCTCTTTCATTCCATCATGAGCTTCTGAATCTGAATAGCCCAGTATCTGACCCAAGAAATGTGTACATAAATGAATAATTCATTCAAGTCTGTTGTTGGAACTCGCAACATTACCAGCTACATGACTAACTGTTATATCAAATTTACATGGTGTGTTTTCTCCTAAAGAACTGAAATCATGGAGCTTGAAACACTAAAGCGTCAGATCAGGAAAAAAGCACTCAACTGATACCAGGAATTCATCATTTCCTCACTTCTTTGAGGCAGTTATCACTTCTCCTTTGTTCCTTTAAGTCAGCTTGAGCTCCCTGTGTCTGCAGGGATACGGGCTTTAAACAGTGAGTTGGAGAGCATGGGTGTCATCCACACCGGGCACGAGCAGTGCATCTTCCAAGCACTAGGTTCCCTGTCCTCTGTCCTGGGGCTCGGAACCCTTCCCTGCTGCACGCACGCGGCGCTGGCCTACCTGGCAGAGGAACAGCAGACCAAAGCCTCTGAGCCTGGCACTCACCACTGCCTCTGTTCTCAGCGGGACCCCAGCAGGAGACCTGGTAAGAGCGGAAGCCTGGGGGCTGGGGAGGGTAGAGCCGTGAAGATGGCCAGAAGGTCCAGGTCAAATAGATGGGGGAGAAATATTGCAGGAGGGAGGAGGGAAGAGACGAGGTTCTGGACCAGTAAGTACAGGACAAAGAGAAGAATGGGATCTGCCAGTCGGAGGAACAGTCATCTTACCTCACATTCCTCCTCCCTGGGCTCCGGGTCCTTCAGAGAATTGTGAGACTCAAGTCAGAAAGATGGTTTAAAAAACAAACAAAAAAGGACCAATGAAATCTTAAAAGACACACTAAAGATCTAAGTGGTTGTAGATAATAATTTTGCTCTTATGGCTTCTACTACGGCCCTTCTCTCATTTTCTTCCCTGTTCCTGCACAGAAGACATGATGCTGGATCTTCTGGGACCCTTTCCTCTCCTCCTGTTGCTGCTGGGATCATGGGCGCCGGTGCATCCATTGGGTGACTGGGCTCAACCCCCCACCAGCGTTCAAATGTTTATACTTCGGCATCTAAGAGCAGGTCCTGTCCAATGCAACACCGAAACGCCTCATGTCAATCATCTTGAACAGTGCCAGAAGCCTGAAAACACCTTTTTGCACGACTCCTTCCAGAACGTGTCAGATACCTGGCTTTTGCCCAACAGGACCTGCAGTAGAGGCCAGAAGAACGGCCAGCAGGGTGCAAATCGTACTGACATGACTCACTGCAATCTCACTGGAAGGAGATACCCCCACTGCCGCTACAGCACTGCTCCCCAGAACCGGTTCTACGTTGTTGCCATAACGACTCTCAGCAAGGCTACGCTCCCCATCTTCTGCTCCCTGTGCACTTAGATTTTACCAACCTCTGGTTCCCGGACACTTAGGTTAAGACCAAGGTTTCCATTACTTTCCCTCTCACTTGGTGCAGGTCTTTTATGGTCTCTTCTGCCTTCTGTTTCCCTTGTTGACTTCCATGGTTCCCTTAGAAGAAAGAGGGGAGTGGGAGAATTACAGGGCCAAGATGCTAGACCAGACCGGTGGACAAAAACAAATAGAATTCTTTTCTGCTTTGGAGCTCTGTGTGTTTCGATGGAAGGCAATAGGGAAAGCGTCAACGAAAGACCCAGACCCCATATATTCAATCTTGGAAGCTCTGTCAAGCTTTGTTGCATTGTGTTTGCTGCAATTAAATCAATTTCTTTTGCACTGCACCTGCATGGACACGAAGCTCCTTTGCTAGGGACCTCCCAGACCTTACCCTAGGGATCTCTTTATCTGGCTGTTCCTCTCTCCCCTTATCATATCCTTTCATAAACTGGTAAAGCACAAGTGTTTCCCTGAGTTCTGTGAGCAGCTCCACGGAATCAGTACAACAAACAAGGGGGTTGGGGGGGGGGAGCTCAGATTCATACCCAGGCAGTCAGAAGCACAGGTGACAAGCTGCACTTGGGATCGGCATCTGGACGGGGGAGCCTCGTGGGACGGAGCCTTTCACCCGGGGGAGCGGACACCATCTCCAGAGAGGTAGCGTCAGAATTGAGTTAAACTGTAGAATGTCCAGCCGGTGTCCCAGAGTGGCCTGCGGTAGGAACCCCCCACCCCCCGCCCCGCACACATGCGGGATTGCATGTGCTGCGAGTGTGCTAGCGTGGGACAGCAAAGGAGAGGCACAGAAGTTGTCCCAACTCAATCCCTTTAAATGAAATTACGAATACTTAATAAACAGCTGAATGAATTTCCGAGGGTGGGGCCTGGGCTGGATGAAATGTTTTTAAAGGTCCCTGCCTCACTGCAATGGGCAGTCTGATCTAGGAACCGCTGTCCACCTAGAGGCTGGAACACCTGGAAGGGGGAAGGGGTAGAGGGGGAGGGGAGGGGAAGAGAGACACCACATGTAGCCCGCAAAGACGAAATAGTTACTGTCTGGCCCTTTATAGAAAGGTCTGCTACTTCTGGTCAACGGACCTATTCCATGGATTTTGTCTTCTGGCTGTGGCTGACCCAGGTGGCTAGAATTCAGTAGCAGGCTGAGAATTTTCAACTGGTGCCTCGGGAAATCATGGACTCAGGACTGGAAAGGTAGGGCCTTCTGGCGTCTCTCACTGATGCTCCTTTCTATGCGTTCCCTCAGTCTGTCGGTAGTGAATGCACTTCCTCGGCCCTCGTGTTTCACGTGCTGAGCACATGGTCGTCTCTCTATTTCTCCCTTAAATAGAATTT
>NW_024426274.1:0-1045 GCF_017311325.1 Ursus maritimus | reverse complement strand
ACAAATGTTATAACAACTATATTCAGCATAATCTAGAAATTAAAAGATAAATTTGAAAATGTTGGAAGAAAGCTAACAATTATAAATAGTGACAGAGTAGATTTGACAAAGAACCAAATTGAAATTATAGAACTGAAAAATTCACTAAACAAAATTAAAAACTTAATGGAGGCTTTTAACACCACATTAGCCACAGATGAGAAAAAAAAACAACAACAACAGTGAAATGGAAGATAGATGAGAAGTAAACATATAAAGAAAAAAGGATAAAGGATTAAACAAACAAAACATATAGAGTGCTGTGAATGGGTCTATAATGTATATAACTGGAATCCCAGAAGAAGGGAAAAAAGATAGGGTGGAAACAACATTTGAAGCAAGTTAGCTGAGAATTTTCCGAAGCTGAAAAAAGGCACCAGATTTAAAACATATATTACCTTCAAACAGCTGACCTTTCAAAAACAGTAATAAAAATATGAAAACATTGTAACAATATCTTTGAGTGGCTGAGAGAAACAAACTACACATTTCTAATTTTATACTCAAAGAAAATATTCCTTTAGAAAAGTTGAAATAAAAACAGTTTTAGACACAGAGAATTAAACTCTAAACTTTCCACTCTAAAGCAAATAGTAGAGTATTGTTCAGGTTTAAGGAAAATGGTTGAAGTGGAAGGTAGGAGAGGCAGAAATAAATCAGAAGCAACGCAAACCATAAACACTTGGAAAAGTCTAAATGAATTCTATATAAATCTACACATCTACTGTTTTCTAGGGCTAGATTTTTTACTGAATCTGAGATGCCAACAATTGTTGAGAGACTATTTATTTAACTAACACTGTGAAATAAATTCATCTAAGATGGGAATTTAGTAGAAAACCCTGCAGAAGCTGGAGAACAAAGGACTCTTCTGGTGTAGGAATAAATGAAAACTAAAACTACACCCAGAAAGAGTAACGGTGAGAAGTGCATGTCTCAATCTTGCCACCAAGTGGAAGATGACAGGAAAAAATTACATCCCCTGAGAAGTTGAACCACGGGCTGG
>NW_024426273.1:0-1045 GCF_017311325.1 Ursus maritimus | reverse complement strand
TTTTTTTTTTACACGCAAACCTGTACATCAATGTTTATAGCAGCTCTTTTTATAATCACTAAAAACTGGTAACAAACCAACTGTGTTTTAACAGATAAATGGATAAAGAAAATGTAATACAACATCAAATAGAATAGTACTTGGTAATAAAAAGAAACAGAATTTGCCAGGTTTGGGATTGGGAAGAGGGTGTGTTTACAAAGGGCGAGCATGAAGATTTGGGGGGCGGGTAATGAAATTGCTCTATATCCTGATTTTCGAAGTGGTTATGTGAATGAATAATTGTTTTAAAATTTATAAAACTTTATGCTGTCAGTTTTACTGTGTAATATAATAAGAAATTTCTAGCACCACAAAATATTTTCATGGACTAATTCCCTGGACCCCACTCATTTCTTCTACTTGACTTCTCAATAAAAGATGCTGTTATTGACAAATTTTTCACACCTTCTATTCCCTTGGATTACAACAGCACATTGTTGGGGTTTTTCTCTTATCTGTTCTTGAAATAAAGTTTGTAGATTCATGCTCCACTTCCCCAATATAAAATGCCAGAGTTTTTCAGAGTCAGTACTACGTTTAGTTTCCTTTCACTAAATGCTATCATATTCTTCCATGCCTTTGCATACCATCAAAAATAACAGTGATTTTGCATTTTGTTTTTGGAGTGCAGACTTGATCCTCCATACTCTACAGATCTATTCAACTACTGGGTTGTTTCACAGGTGCCATCTTACATCACAGGTTCGTACTGAAATTATAAAATTCCCCACACCTTCTTCAAAAGCCTCATTCTTGCTGGTCTGTGATTTCCTAGCTCAATGAATTGTCCCTCCCATTCCCTATTAAGCCAGAACTGAGGATTAACCCTTGAAATCTTTTTACCTTACCACGCATATATAGGGAACCAATAAGTGGTACTGAGTATTTTTCCTAAATGGCCCCTGAAAGCCTTCAATTATTTCCAGCAACACCATCACCTCTCACCTAGACAACTTCAGTAAGCTGCTATTCTTCTTCTCCTTCTTAGGAAACAATGAAAACT
>NW_024426272.1:0-1045 GCF_017311325.1 Ursus maritimus | reverse complement strand
GAGTATAAATCCATCCTGTGTTTAAACATTACCTATTGAAAGACATTTAATCATTTCAGCTGGAGTGTATTGTGAGCAAGGTAGGCTGCTGTAAACATTCATGCACATAAATTTTCATCTTTCTGGTGTAAGTGCCCAAGAGTGCCAACTATTGGATCATATGTAAGTTGTACATTTGGTTTGATACTGAACTTCCTAATTGTTTTCCAGAGTGGCTGTATCATTTTTCCATTTCTACCAGCAATGCATGAGTGATCCAGTTCTCATGCATCTTTGTCAGCACTTAATAGTGACACTAATTTTTATTTTAGCTGTCGTGATAGGTGCGTAGTAATATCTCATTGCATTTTTAATGGACATTTTCCTATGGTTAATAATGTTAAGCATCTTTTCATGTGTGTTTTCTCTCTATATATCATCTTTTGTGAAATGTTTGTTCATGTATTTTGCCCATACTCTCATTGGATGTTTTGGTTTTTTAACTGTTGAATTTTGAGAGGTCGTTATATATTCTAGATGTTAGTCCTTTGCAGGAAATATGGTTTACTCATTTTGTCATCCTCTTAACAGGGTTATTCACAGGCAAATGCTTTGATTTTCCATATAGTTTATTTTTTCCTTGTAATAATCATACATTTTTGGCAAGTCTAAGAAATCTTTGATCAGCTCTACATCCCAAAGATATACTCCTATGTCTTTTTTTCTACAAGCTTTGTAGTTATATGTTTATATGTAAGTCTGTGATCCATTTGGGAGTTAATTTTTGTATAAGGTACAAAATTTAGATTAAGGGTTTTTCTCTTTTTTCTTTTGGCTTCTGGATATCAATTCCAACACTATTTATCAAAAAGGTTCTCTTTCTTCCATTGGGTAGCTTTAGAACCTTAGCCGTAAATCAGTTAGGTATATTTGATGGATCTCTTTCTGGGTTCTCAGTAATGTTCTATTGATCTATGAATCTGTCCCTCAGCCAAACCTGTCTTGAATAACATAGATATAAATTAGGCCTTAATATTGTGTAAAGTATTCCTCTCACTTTACTAGT
>NW_024426271.1:0-1045 GCF_017311325.1 Ursus maritimus | reverse complement strand
ACTTATATGTGGAATCTAAAAAACAAAACAATGAACAAACAAAACAAAACAGAGATAGACTCACAAGCAGAGAGAACAAACTAACAGTTGACAGAGGGGATGAAGCTGTGGGGGATGGGTGAAATGAGTAAAGGGGATTAAAAGATACAAACTTCCAGTTATAAAATGAATAAGTCACAGAGATATAAAGTACAGCATAGGAAATACAATTAGTAATATTTTAATAAATATATATGGTGGTCAATGGTAACCAGACTTATGGTGATAATTTTTCACGTATATATAAATGTTAAATTACTATGTCTTAACTGAATTAATTTAATAATGTATGTCAACTATACTTTAAAAAAGGAAATTATAAATATTCTTGAGAAACAGGATAAAAGACATGAAGATGAAATTTACAAAAAGATATAAACATGAGCCTTGAACATAAGAAAAGATAACTCATACTAAAATAAATGCAAGTTAAAACTCATTGAGATAATTTATCTTATCAGATTGGCAAAATTCAAGAATTTGATGATACATTTTGTTCCCGTGGCTGTGGAAAATCAAGCACTTTCATATATTTCTGATAGAAATGCAACAAGGTAGGAATGCAAAATCATTATGGAGGGGAATGTGGTACTAGCTAATACAAGTACATAAGCATTTATCCTTCAACGCTGCAATTTCACTAATAGGAATTTATCCTGAAGGTACACTACCAACAGTAGAAAAAAACACATATACACAAAGAGCTAATACTTGCAGTGCGATTTTTAGGAAACTACACCAATGCTCTATGCTTGTAGGAAATTGATTAAATAGACTATGACGCATATATTCAATGGAATACTACACAGCTGTAAACAATGAGAAAAATCTATGAATGATGTGGAGTGATTTCTGGGAGGTACAGTTAAATGAAAAAGGGAAACTGCAAAAGAGCTTAAAAACTACACTGTATAAAAGATGAGGAAATAAGGAGCATATATACATCTACTCTTCTAAAAAAACACAGAAATAATAAATAAATAAATAAATAAATAAATAAATAAAT
>NW_024426270.1:0-1045 GCF_017311325.1 Ursus maritimus | reverse complement strand
TTTTTTTTTCATGATCAGTAGTTGAAGAGTAAGATCTTTAAGTGCTGAATAACATCTGTTCTTTTGAGACCTTTCATATTTAAAACAGAAGTGAATTATATTGGAAGAGAAACTGAAGCATTTTTTGCAGCAGAAATCATCTAATAGCAAGTATCTATTAACACTGTGAGATTTTTCAGGTCTTTCTCCTCTGGGCGGAGCACCAGCTCTGATATCCTGCATCTACCAGGAATCTGTCTATATCAAGAGGGTGCTTAACATCAGGGCTATATCCTCTCATGAGATTTAGAGCATAGTGCTTGTATGGACCTTTTCCTATAGTTCAGATCCAAAGATGCTTCTGATCCTAAAACCATTACTTTCTATCTCTCTTCAATCATAGATCATGGCCATACTCACGAAAAAAGGTCCTGCTGCCTCAGAAACATTTTCTGCTTGCAAAGGGGCTGGGCAGAACCTAAATTCCATTCCCAATTGAGAGCTGTACTGATTCAGAAGGAAGCTTCCAGTCATATTTGGGGATATTATTTTGTTGATCTAAGCATCCTAAGAATATCTCCTTGATAAATAAGCCAAATTCATGATAAATTGGAAAAGAAAAGAACAACTTTTAACTTCTAATTTTTTTGCAGCTAGGAGTCTTTGTAGGAAAGAATCTGACTTTGTTGGGAAAATTCTTTGGTGTGTCTTTGGGAGTAGAGAGGTAAGAGGAGATAAGAGAAGAAATGTAGTGGTGTGTGCAGCCATTCATACAGGGGAAGATTCATATTCCTTTTCTGATATTCCCCAAATCATCTAGAAAACCAGCATTGCAGAATGCTCTGGGATGTTATATGTGTGTATGTGGGCATGTATGCACACAGTGAGGTGGATGGGCTGTGATGGAAAATAGCATATGCAGAATCAAGAGGAAAAATATAAAGAAAAAAATGCTGAGGAGGTAAACTCCTTGAAAACCACAGAAAGTCTGAGGAGGGCAGAGGCTCCTCACAGGTGGGAGAGCTAGGATTCTTACCAGGTGTAGCCAGAGAAGATTTTATCTTTC
>NW_024426269.1:0-1045 GCF_017311325.1 Ursus maritimus | reverse complement strand
CAGAAACAATGCAATGATTTTTTTTTCCTCTAGAATTGTGTGTCCATGTAAATCACTAAAGGCTAATAAATGCTTTGTTTTTCTACTATGAAGAACTAGAAGCCATTGTTTAAAATGGGTTATTAAATTAACATAACACTTCACACTGGAGATTCAGAAAACTTTAAGTAGAATTCCTGACCTTACTATTGACACACATATTTAAGTAAATCAACTAATATTTATTGATTCTAATGATGACTGAGTAACACACCATCATCGAATGAAGAGCATTTCTTTACATTAATTTCATGTGATATGGTCTTGTGCTTCTGTGTTCTTTTATTTGAATTTACAATCTCTCCTTCTCTTTTGGCCCTGTAGACCCATCACAGGAACTTGATGTTTTCACTGTGCCTCCATCTGGTAGCTTTCCTTAAATTGCCTCCTAATTTCCCACTTCTTATTTGTTAAGAGTTGGGAAATCCGTTGGAAAAGTGGTTGAATTGCACACAAATGGAAAATCAATAGGCTTTGAGAAAGCACTTGTGCACTCTCTCAGAAGCTGAAGATAGTAGCTTTGGTGCTTAGATTGAATGGTATCATCTTTGGCTGCTCAGAAAATTTTACTGAGACATTCTTACTGCTGGATTTTATCCCAGAAGGTTGAACTACCAAAATAAGTGATTTTCACTTAAGAGAAATATTCCCCTAGGGACAGAGTGCCCTATACATAGGATATGAGCCTGGTTGCTAAACATCACAAGGATTCTAGGTTAGGAAGCTTGATGATACATATAAGCCATTATGTTGTTATTTATAACAAAATAAAATTTGGAGATCACTTAAATATCCAAAAATAAGGAATGGTTAAATAAATTATGTCACATTCACACAATGGATAGTCATAGCTTAAAATGCATTTATAAGGCATTAGTTATAACTTGATAAAATATTTTTGTTATCAAATAAACTTAAGAGAAAGGATTTAAAATATCATATGGCAATAACAGTAGCTAACAATTACTGAACATCTACTATACATCAAGCACTGTTCCCAGTGCTT
>NW_024426268.1:0-1046 GCF_017311325.1 Ursus maritimus | reverse complement strand
AAGAACTAAAAAACAAAACTAATTTAAACTCCAAATAGGGGGAAAAAATCAATATTAGAACAGAAATCATGAAACAGAAAACAGATTATAATAGAAAAAATCCTTTAAAATATTTTACTTTGAGAAGAGTGATAAAAATTATATGATGCTCAGATTTACCCCAGGTATGGGGTGGCTAGGTGATGGACACTGGGGAGGGTATGTGCTGTGTTAAGCACTGGGTGTTGTGTAAGACTGATGAATCACAGACCTCTACTCCTGAAACAAATAATACATTATATGTTAATTTAAAAACTTAAAAAAAATAATTCATTAGTATTTAAAAGCCTTTTCAAAAAAACCCAAAAACTAAAACATAACAACAATAACAACAACAAAACTCTAGGCCTACCAACTTCACTAGTAAATTCAAAGAAGTATCTAAGGAAGAAAGAAAGAAATACTACTCCACGCAGTTTTCCAAAGAAGTAAACGGGAGGAAATACTTCCCCACTCATATAATGAGGCCAACTTTCTCCTATACCAACGCCAGAAAAACACATTATATGAAAACTCGATGAGATACCCTTCAAAGGCAGATCCAAGAAATTAAACAAAATGTCGGCAAATTAAATTGAACAATACACAGAAAGTTTGCTACATCAAAGTGGGGAAGATCCAGTTTAGTTTAATGCAAGGTTGGTTTAACATCCAAAGAACAATTAGTCTCATTCATCAGACTAACAAACAAACAATCAATCAAAAGCCCATGTGATCACCTCAATATACATAGAATAAGAATCTGACAAAATGCAGCCTGCCCCCTCCCCCAAACCCTGAGTGTGCTAACAATGTCAGAGACCTTTCTGGATCTCAGAATATAGCACAAAGGCACATGAACCTTTGAAGTCAGAATTGGTTTGCTCCCTACCACTTAGACCAGGAGAGGATAAGCAATATAGAAAACTGGGTGAAGAGGAGAGATTTTAGTTGCTCCTTTATTTCTCCAATGCTTTCCCTTGAGAGTATCTTTACCAACCCTGAAGGTACTGAGTAGGAAAAAGAAC
>NW_024426267.1:0-1046 GCF_017311325.1 Ursus maritimus | reverse complement strand
GAAAACGTAAAAATAATAAGACAACCTACTCAAAGGGAGAACTTATTTGCAATAATCATATGCAATAAAGGGATAGTGTCCAAAACATATAGAACTGATACTACTCGACCCCCAAAAAACAAATAATCCAGTTAAGAAATAGGGAGAAGACATGGACAGACATTTCTCCAAAGAAGAAATACAAATGGCCAACAGTCCCGTGAAAAGATGTTCACCATCACACATCATCAGGAAAATGTAAATCCAAAGGACAATGAGGTATTACCTCAAACCTGTCAGAATGGCTAACATCAAAAGCACAACAAAGAGCAGGTGTTGGGAGGATGTGGATAAAGGGGAATCCTCGTGAACTGTGGGTGGGAATGCAAACTGTGATGGCGACCGTGGGAAACAGTATGAAGGTTCCTCAAAAAATTAAATGTAGAACTACCCTAGGATCCAACAATCACTCTACCGGTATTTCCCCAAAGACTAGGAAAACAGTAACTTAAAAGGATATGTGCACCCCTATGTTTCTTGAACCATTATTTACAATATCACAATAGTGAAGCAATCCAAGTGTCTGCAGAAAAATTGACAAATGAGATGATAGATGTGTGTATTCACACACACACACACACACACACACACACACACAATGGAGTATTACTTGGCTTGAAAAAAATGAAACCCTGCCATTTGCAGCCACATGGATGGAGCTAGAGAGTATTATCCTAACTGAAATCAGTCAGTCAAGAAAGACAAATCCCATACGATGTCACTCTTATCGGGAATTTAAGAAACAAACAAAAATAAATAACTACAAGAGAAAAAGGAGACACACCAAAATACAAACTCTTAACAAGAGAGAACAAACAGATGGTTACCAGAGAGGAGGTGGATAGAGGGATGAGTGAAATAGATGAAGGGGATTAAGAGGACACTTTTCTTGATGACCACTGAGTAATATATAGAATTACTGAATCACTCTATTGTACACCTGAAATGAAAGTAACACTGTATGTGAGCTCTACTGGAATTAAAATAAATTTTTAAAAAAGATTTTT
>NW_024426266.1:0-1047 GCF_017311325.1 Ursus maritimus | reverse complement strand
CACAAGCAGGGGGAGTGGGAGAGGAAGAAGCAGGCTTCCCGTGGAGGAGCCTAATGCGGGGCTCGATATCACAACCCCGGGATCACGCCCTGAGCCGAAGGCAGAGGCTTAACGACTAAGCCACCCAGGCGCCCCATCAATTCATTTATTAATTCACAGAACAGTTATGAAGTCCAACCATTTATAAGGAAATATACATTCCTTGCTTCGAAGACAGATAAATATACAATTATAACATAACATCATTTGTGGGGACAAAACTACTATGGACCTCTTTGTAGGAGCTGTGGAATCAAGCACCATATACCAAGGGACCTAGAAAAAGTCTTGCCTACCATGCATCGGATAACAGGCACACTCACTACATTCCCAGCTGTGGAACTAGCAATAGCCCATAAATTGGCTTCAGCCCCTTCCTCTCAGCTACATCTGGGAGCCCCTGGAAAACACTGTCTTAGATAATCACCCATGGATGAGAGAGGTTTTCTGGAAAACCAGATTTCCTGCAGAAAAGTTTCAGCACACCACCGGAGGAAAAAAAAAAGAAAAAAATCAGGTTTGGACACACTGGAAAGGTAATCATTAAAGACTACTTCAAATGCAAAGACAGCAATGCAAAACTTCAAAGAATATAAAAAGTCAAGGAAATATGACACCACCAAAGGATCACAATAATCTTCCAGTAATCGATCTCAAACACATGGAGATCTGCAATGTATATCTAAAAAAGAATTCAAAATGGCAGTTTTAAGGAAACTCAATGAGCTACAAGAAAACACAAAAAGCCAACTCAGGGGTGCCTGGGTGGCTCAGTCAGTTAAGCAGATTCTGCTTGTCCCTCTCCCTCTGCAACTCCCCCTTGCCCCGCTCACACACATGCTCTCTCCAAAATAAATAAATAAATAAAATCTTAAGAATAAAAAGCCAGTTCAATAAAATGAGAAGAACACTATATGAACAAAAGGAGAAGTTTAATAAAGAGTTGGAAGGGCGCCTGGATGCCTCGGTCGGTTAAGTGTCTGACTCTTGGTTTCGGCTCAGGTCATG
>NW_024426265.1:0-1047 GCF_017311325.1 Ursus maritimus | reverse complement strand
GCTTGCTGATATCAAAATTTATTATGAAGCTAGAGTAATCAAAACAGTGTGAAAATGGCATAAAGACAGACATATAGACCAATAAAATAAAATTAAGAGCTCTAAAATACACCTTGGCAAAAATGGTCAAATTTTTCAAATGCTGAAATCGTTCAATTGAGAAAGGACAGTCTTCAACAAATGGTGTTGGAAAAATTGGATATCCACATGCAAAAGAATAAAGTTGGACCCACATCTTCTATCATATACAAAAATTAACACAAAATGGATGCAAGACCGAAGTGTAAAAGCTAAAATCATAAAACTTGTAGAAGAAAACATAAGGGAAAAGCTCTATGACATTGACTTGGGCAATGATTTCTTGGATATGACACCAAATGCTAAAGCAACAAAAGAATATGTAAATAAATTGGATTTCATAAAAATTTTAAACTTTTGTGCATTAAGGATGCGATCAATAGAGTTAAAAGACAATCCATGGAATGGGGGGAAATATTTGCAAATCATAGATCTGTGATAAGGGATTAATATACAGAATATACAAAAAACTTCTACAACAACAACACAATGCAAAAATGGGCAAAAGATTTAAATAAACATTTCTCAAAAGAAGATATACAAATGGCAATGAAGTATATGAAAAGGTTCTCAACATCACTAATCATTAGGGAAATTCATATCAAAACCACAGTGAAATACCACTTCACACATTATAATTGCTATTATTTTTTAAAATCACAGAAAATAATAAGTATTGGTGAGGATGTAGAGAAACTAAAACCCTCATTAAATGGTACAGCCACAGTGGAATTGAGGGGTATTCTATAAATTTCCTGACTGATTCTCCTCCTCAAAACTGTCAAGGTCATAAAAAAACTAAAACGCCTGCATGTTAAATCTAACCAGGTTGACTGTCTGCTAAAATACAAGATTTAAATAGGGACCAGTGTCTCACAACATAATACTAGAAGTGTCCAGGATACAATAAAAAACCATTCATCAGATCAAGAACCAGAAAATCACAACTTGAATGAGTAAAAACAATCA
>NW_024426264.1:11972-13058 GCF_017311325.1 Ursus maritimus | reverse complement strand
GAGGTGGTGCACGCAGCAGTGAAGCAGCAGGGACATACACCGGAGCATGCCCATGCTGGAGGCTGCTCCCGCCCCGCTGGAGACAGCAGGGGTGTCCACAGATGCCGAGCCCCTGTTGGAGGCACCAGCAGTGGTGCCCGCTGGGCTGGAGGCCTGCATGCACCATGCAGGCGGTGCCTGGGCCGCACGCTGGAGGCGGCGCCAGACCACAGAATTGGCGCCCTTGCCGGAGGTGCCGGCTGCGGCGCTCTTACTGGAGGTGGCGTCTGCATCAGCGTCCTTCCTGGGGCCGACCCCGCCGCGGTGGAGGCAGCGCTCTTCACACTGGAGGCGGCAGGAGCGAACACAGATGCAGCGTCCCTGCCGGAGGTGCCTGCTGTGGCGCCCCTGCTGGAGGCGCCCGGGGCACCGCTCTTTCTGGAGGCGGGGCCTACCGCACATGATACAGCAGGGGTGACTATGGAAACCCTGCCCGCAGCGGGGCCCTGCTCACTGGGGGCGGCGCCCCCGCATGCTGGACGCTTCTCCTCATTTTGGTGCTGCCTGGACTCCGGCATGGACGGTGATGGCAGTGCTGGAGTCTTCGGCAGCGTTGATGGAGTCAGCAGCAGTGGCGCTGGAGGTGTCCTTAGTTTTGACAGAGTCAGCGGGTGCGGCGGCGTTCCTGGAGGCAGCACCAGCGATGTTACTGTAGGGGCATTGACTGAAGAGGTCTCGGTGTTGGAGGCAGTCCCAGCTTCGGCGGCGCTGGAGGCGGCGCCTCCCTCTGACGTCAGTGGTGCACCACCTCCGGCATTGAAGGTGGCATCGCTGGAGGCATCGCTGGAGGCGGCATCAACAGATTCAGCCTTGGCACTGGAGGTGGCTGTGGCGGCTGTGGAGGCAGCGGCAACGAGGGCGACGATGAGTTCCCAAGTGGCATGGGCTGCGACGCAAGGGGCGGTGAGAGTGGTGACGGCAGCGGCAGGGAGTTCTGTGGTCGTGCTGTGGCGCCGGTGTTGATTTCCGTGGTGTTGATGGTGGTGGCGCATCAGTGAGGTCGGGGGCCCAGGTGGCAGTGGCACGTGCCTTGTAGGTGTGCAGTGA
>NW_024426264.1:3893-10919 GCF_017311325.1 Ursus maritimus | reverse complement strand
AAAAAAAAAAAAAAATCACTCCTGGGAGCTACGTTGGGCAGCCTTGTCCCCATGTTTCCTGCAAACAGTTGTAAGGCTTCAGGTCTTATATTCAAGTCTTGAATTCATTTTGAGTTAATGCTTGTGTCAAGTGAAAGGTAGTGGTACGGATTCATTCTTTTGCATGGGTCTGTTCAGTTTTCCCAGCACCATTTAGTAAAGGGACTTTCCTTTCCCCCTTGTATATTCTTGGCTCCTTGGTCATAAGGTACTGGACCGTAGATGTGTGGGTTTATTTCTGGGCTCTGTCTTCTGTTCTGGTGATCTGTGTGTCTGCTTTGATGCCAATATGCCAGCAATCAGTATAGCTTTGTAATAGAATCTGAAACCAAGGAGCATGATGCCTCCAGCTTTGTTCTTTCTTAAGATGGCTTTGACTATTCAGAGTCTTTTGTGGTTCCATACACATTTTAAAGATTCTGTGCTATAATTATGTCTGTGAAAAATATGATTGGAATTTTGATGGGAATTGCATTGAATCTGTAAATGGCTTTGGGTGGTATAGACATTTTAACACTATTAATTTTTCTAATCCATGAGCATGGACAACAACTTCTGTTGTCTTTGGTGTCTCTCCTTAATGTCTTATAGTTGTCAGTAGAGAGGCTTTCATCTCCTCAGTTAAATTTGTCCCCAAGTCCTTTGGGTTTTTTAGACAGTAGTAAAAATGTTTGTTTTTCCGTTTATTTCTCTGATACTTCATTGTTAATGTATAGAAATGCAACACATTTTTATGCATTTTATACTCTGCCACTTTACTGAATTTGTTCAATAGGTTTTTTTGTGGTTGTGTTTGGGGTTTTCTACATATAATATCATGTCATCTGAAAAGAGTGACCTTCACTTCTTGTTTTCCAGTTTGGATGCCTTTTATTGATTTATTTTTCTTGTGTAATTGTTCTGGCTAGGTTTTCCAGTATTGCAGTTGACGCTTGGCCAACGTGGGTCTGAACTGGGCAGTCTGTTTATTACGTGGGTTTTTTCAGTAAATACAGATGTTGCTCTAAAAGTATTTTCCGTAAGGTTTTTTGTTTTTATTTTTTTCGGATTTTTTTTTAAGTTTTAGTTACTTAAGGTGGCCTTATATGTGACCTGCTGCCACCTTTACCGTGAGCTCAGCGTGGGACGGGCCTGCCGCGGTGCACGGTGGCTGTTACCCTGGGGCCAGGGAAGGAGGAGGAGAATGTTCCAGCGACCCTCTGGTGACACCCACGGCCTGCCCCGCAGCCCCTCGTTGTGGTTCCAAGGGAGGGAGGTGGTCCTGGGCCAGCTGACCCCTGTTTCCTTCCACCTGTAGGTGTGAAGAAATACGGCACTTTGAGCTCATCCGGATGGTGTACGACATCACTGGTGAGAGCCCGGCTAGTGTGTCCGTGGAGGTGCTTGTCATCAAGGCTGCTAAGTTCCAGGCACCACTACTCCTGACCCCACCTACTACAACTTGTGGAAGCAGCAGGCCCTGGGCGGGCAAGCCCGGTACAGGTAGAAGGCAGTGGCACATAGGGAGGCAGGGACACACCTGCACAATGTGGTCACTGCCCAGAGCACCATGTTCATGCCCACTGCCTGGCAATGAGACTTGGCTCGCCAGCCAAGTGAATTGCCCCAGGCTGGAAAAGCAGCATGGGTGAGAGTCCCAGCCTCGGAGTCCTGAATGCAGTTCCTTACTCCTTGAGGACAGCACTGGGGTCAGGGAAGGGGCAGGAGAGGAACACAACACACTGGGGGATTCCTGCACCCTGAGTCCTACAGCGCCCAGCCTCAGAAGGCCCAGAGTGAACATCAGTGGGCACAGAAACGGTGGGGCCCTACGTCTCTACCAGTTAGGATTCCACTGAAGGAACCTGGGGCTCTGGGTCCTCTTCTCCTTCACTGGTACCCCATCCACAGGATAACGGGGACCTGAGCCCCTCTTGGGGGCTTGAGCCTCTGGCGCAACCCTTGCAAAAGCGCCTCTGAGCAGAGCTGCGTCCCCTGGCCAAGATTATGCAGAGGGGTCGTTCACGCATTGGCTGCCTTTCCCTGCACACCTGCGCCCTCACCGCCTCTGCGGCATCATCTCTCCTCAAGGCCACACACTTACATGGCATGCCCGAGGCTGCACAACTGCCCAGCCTAGGCCGGGGGTGGTGTGGCTGCTGCCTGCTGGCAGCGTGAGTCTCCAGCTGCAGGCGGGCAAGCTGGAAGCATCTCTGCCTTGCCTTCTGAGAGATCGCCTGTTTTTTTGTCAGTTTCCCAAACTGTTCCTGAAGCGGGGGCAAGCTCGGTGGTTCTGTGCATGAGTTCCATTTGCATAGGTTAGCCTGAGACCCTAAACCTCCATGCCGGCGGAGAACCCTGCTTCTTGCACCTGAGGGCAGGGGGTGACCCTTCTCGCTCTGAGTTTGAGCTCTGAGGTGGCAGTGTAGCAGCCCAAAAGGGTCCAGCTTGTGGGGCTGCAGAGGCTGGGGAGCCCAGCCCGGGTTAAGAGCCCTCAGGCCGGGGTAACACCCACACTGCCTGGGCTCCATGAAGATGGTGGCACAGGGCTTATGGATAAAAGACAAGCGGTGGAGTCGTTTGAAAAGATTCTCCAACCAAGGCAGTCGCTTATTTGCTGTCAGCTATGGATGGAAGCCCAATGTGTGCTTTTTGTAAATTGAGGTATTTTGGGGAAAAAAAAAAAAAAAGAAAGAAAGAGAAAAACTCAATGAAAATCATAAACCAATTCTAAATGGCAACAGCCTGTTGGGGACCCACCTCTGGAGGTCAGCATTGCTACATGCACCCAACCAGAGTATTTGGTGTTCACTCATGCCCATGAGCACTCAGAGCCAGAGCCTTCCTGCCCACTCACCTTCCAGCTTCCAGTGCACCTCATGGGACGTCTGCCTGTAGGATAGAGAAGCCAGAGGGCCTGAGCTGACCCTTGACCCCTTGGACTCCACCTCCTGAGCATCTGAGGTGATTCTGCCCAGACTCTATTCACCCTGTTTCTTACCTTGAGCACCAAGCGCTGCAGCACCATGTAAAGGCAAAGCGAGAAGAGGTTTGGAGGTTGGTGACAAGGCCTCACCATGTTAACCCAGAAAACCGAAATTCGATGCAATGGTTGCCAGCTTCTGTGACGTTCATAGTGGGTTTTAAGGGTTTGGTTCTGTGTCGAGGTGAAACTGTTCTCAGTTACTGTGTTTGGGATGTATGGAAGGTTTTGCAATCCTATTAATGAAACAGACCATTTTCCAAAAAGGTTCGGTAGGCCAGATGCCTCTTTTTAGATGGTCTGATCATGTCTGTGGCTTCTCTTGTACAAGTAGTTCAGGATTTGCCAAAATGTCTTTCCGTGTAATGGCTCAAGTCAGTCAACAGAGAGCATGGGCAAAAATTCCAAGCTGTTAATTTTGGGCTCTGCGGTCTTAAAATGTCCTGCTTCTCCTCAGATGAGACCATACTCTACAGTCATTGAACAAACCACTACATTATGGAGTTGAATGTAACCAGGTAAAAATGCATATTTTTGAGACATCCAGCAGAAGTCATAATCACCCTGATGACTTGGGGGGCCCAGTGGGGTCCCTAAAGAGAGACCAAGAACAAAATCACATTCAGCTGGGGAGGCCCAGAGCCTACAGCTGGGAGTCTGCTCCCTCTGTCTTAGGGAACATTTTTTTCAAGAACGTTCAGGTCCAAAAGATTGGGGACTGGCTGCTCCAGAGATGAGGTGTGACAGAAGCCAGACAGAGACCCAAACGAGCCCCTCAGAAGGCCTCCATGGACATGTCTGCTAGAGAGGTTCATCATCCACCTGACTAGGGCCACGTGTCCCCCCGCATGAGCCTGGACACAAGGCCCTTCTGGCCCAGTGCCACCTGTAGCACAGATGTCCCCAGTCCCCCTGAGATAGGAAATGAAATCTGCCGTGTCCACACGCTGGAACCTACACAGCTGTTTGAACGTGTGAGCTGAAGTAACATCAGTAGGCACAGAGCAAGCCTCAAGTTATGCCCTTAGGAGGAAAAAGAAGGGTGCTCTGTCCAGTGTGTGCACACATGTGTGTAAATGCACACATACACACACACACTCAGGATGTGTAAAGACCACCTCTGGAACGATGGACAAGAACTCGTTAACATTGGTTACCTCCAGCCTTGGCACGGTCTGAATTTGTCACCCCGCACACAGTATATCTTCTCAAACAGAAGAGGAAAATGATGCCAGGGCATCAAGGCTGACTGCCCCCCTCCCCAATGCCTATCCTATCCGGGCATCCTGGGTGCTGATCACAGATGTGAATTGAAGAGGGTGGGCTGTGACCTAGCCGTGTCATCTTGGGAGGATTGCTGCTGCTCTCCAATTTGTTAATTTTTTATAATATCACACTAAGCTGTTTTGAGATGTAAGTGAGAAGTGGGTGGGGGAAGCTGTCTGCAGACTCCTGTTGTCCCCAGCACGATCAGCTCAGGGCACCTCGAGCAAGAACTGGTCCCTCCAGTGGGGGCCTGTCCACCCAGACATCCACAGAAAAACCACAGGTGGAAGGCCATGGCACCTGCTTAGACAAAGAAGTCCAGACTGCTGCACACCAACCACGCCAAGACTTCACTGCCAACCACTTCCTACTCGTAGGCTTTTAGGTAAATGTACCACCGTCCAAATCAAAATCCACTACGCTGGTTCAGAGCCCTCACACTGAAAGAGAAGTGTGGTCAATATTTTGTTCTGGAACAACTTAGGCCCTTTTAGCTAAGAAATTGTACCTTGGGTCAGTCCCATCATCTGTTTAGAGTTCCGTAGTACTGGAAAGCGTCCTACTTTTGTTGTCTTTGTTTTTGTTTTAAATTAGTAATGAGGTTTTGGGAATATTTGCGTATCTAACCGTGACATGAAAACAAATGGGGCCAGTCGTGTTCTCCCCCTGCCCTGTCCCCTGTTCTTCACCCCAACCCCCCATCATGTCCACCTTGCCCTGGCCTCCTGAGTAGTCTCTGCTGATGACTGTCTCTCATGATGCCAAGAACAAGCACCACTAAATGTGGTTTCTGAATTTGCTGTTGCCTTTGAGTGACTTAGAATTTATGTGGATAAGATCTTACATTATGGGGTTGATGGGGACAGAGAATGATAAAAATACCTCTTCTGAGAAAACATTTTGAAATCCGGAGCACAGCACATTGTCTGATTTGGGTTATGCTAAGATCACAATCTGAGAATTTAAGGGGCAGAGGTTTCCAGGAACATCCCAGGCAGGTCACTGGGTCTTGCAGTGAGCGAGCAGGCCTGGGAACACCTGCAAGGTGGGGCCGGTGAGGTCTCTGATGGAGATCAGGGCTTGGCAAACCACAGCCCAGTCCACAGGAGGAGCCGGGTGTCAGTCATAGGAGTTGAAGTCCATTCCGGTGAAAGTGGCTTTTTTTTTAAAAAGTGAGAAACATGGACCCATTGGTTTATTCCCTCTAATTTGGTGTCACAGGAAGTGGTGAACAGTAGCTGATGAGGTCCCTTCTGTCGTGGTTAGTCTAGAGAGTCTTTAATTTGGAGTCTCTTGCGAAATATACACAATCACCTGGCGTTAGTGCATGCTCTCCTTATTCTTGTTCATTTGGGCTTTCGTCGATGACAGCATTGGGAATTTTTAGTCAGCGCAGTGTTCGTGATTTGGACAGACAGAAATCCCCCTCAGTAGTGCTGACACGTTTGGAAGTACTGATTTGTTGAAGTGAGCTTGCCTCCTTTCTTTGTTACCTGTTCCCCAGTGTTGCAGTCAGCATTCTCAGAACACTTCACCATTGGGTATATTCGTAATGAACAATTGCCAGTGTCCCAGCTCCTGTCTCCATTGCACAACCAAGAGAACAATTCCTTGTGAAGTATTTTCCCAGTTAGAGTTCTGTGATGTGAATGTCAAGGGAGGGATTTTCCACCTTGCTTTGGGATCGGTGTCCATCTGGTCCAGTGTGTCATTCAGAGTCCTTGTTTCCTTGTTGATTCTCTGCCAAATGATCTCTCCATTTCAGTGAGTGGGGTGTTAAAGTCCCCTACTATTATTCTATTATGTTCTATGTGTTTCTTTAATTTTGTTATCAATTAGCTCAGATTAATTGGTGCTCCTGTGTTAGGGGCATAAGTATTTATAATTGTTAGATAGTGTTGGAAAGACCCTTTAAGTGGGATATAGTGTCCTTCCTCATCTCTTATTAGAGTCTTTGGTTGAAAATTTAATTTGTCTGGTATGTGGATTGCCACTCCAGCTTTCTTTTGACGTCAATTAGCATGATAAATGATTTTCCATCCCCTCACTTCAAATTTGCAGGTGTCTCTGGGTCTAAAAGGAGTCTCTTGCAGAAAGCATGTTGATGGTAATTGTCTTTCTCTGCTTGACTTATTTCGCTTAGCATTATCACTCATTTATGGAACATAAGAAAGGGAGGAAGAAAGGGGGGGTAAACAGAAGGGGGAATGAACCATGAGAGACTATGGACTCTGGGAAACAAACTGAGGGTTTCGGGGAGGGGGGGATGGGATAGGCTGGTGATGGGTATTAAGGAGGGCACATATTGCATGGTGCACTGGGTGTTATACGCAACTAATGAATCATGGAACATTACATCAAAAACTAGGGATGTACTGTATGGTGACTAACATAATAAAAAATATTATTATTAAAAAAAAGGAAAGCATGTTGACGGGTCTTGCTTTTTATCTAATCTGATAGGCTCCTGTCTTTGGATTGGGCCATTGAGCCTATTTACATTCAGAGTAACTACTGAGAGCTGTGAATTTACTGCCATTGTATTGCTTGTAAAGTCCCTGTTTCTGTATATTGGCTCTGTTCCTTTCTGATCTTTGTCCTTGTGGACTCTCTCTTTGCTTCATGGTTCCCCTTTAATATGTTATTTTAATACTACAATGCCAATCTAAAGAATTCTGGTATAACAGTTCGGGATTGGTTACTGCTTAGTTTTCAGTGGAGGCAAAGGTTTGTAAAAGTTAAAATTCTGCTAAGTGTAC
>NW_024426264.1:0-3166 GCF_017311325.1 Ursus maritimus | reverse complement strand
AAATTGCCTGCGATTTAAATTGTAAGTGGAGACTTTGCTTTTCTGTTCTTTTCATTTTACTAATTAGGCTTCTTTGGTATGTTAAGTCACTTGGGAAGCATTGTCAAATAAATGATGGGAAACCATGGGTTCTGTTGTATGGGTAAATGTTATAATTGTTTTAGAAATTATGTGAATTCCTCAAGCTTTAATATGTCTCAGTATAAGGTCATCACTCGATATGCTAATTATTGAAATGTTCTGTGTCACAGAAGTAACAGGATTTCCTTGTCAAGTGCATTGTAATGAGCTCTCATCAGATCTTGAGCCATGTACATTTGTGATTCTTTTGTCATTTATGCCCTTGTCGAATGTGTTTCATCCTCAAGGAGATTCATGAAAGGAATTTTTGACAAATATAAGTTGTGCTCTTTAAAATCCTAAAACTCAACTGGGTAAGAATTTCCAGAACTAATGGAGCCGGTTTTGTTGCATTCAAACAGAACAAGAATTAATACTATGGGGCAGAAAGAGTTGAGGACGATGATGATAGTTTTGTGACTCTTGTTTGAAACATTGCTGGTTCTTTAATATGTGTTCTTCCAGATTTAAGGAAACTTTATGTTAAAATATCCATGATATAGGGAGATCGGGTAAAATATGCTTTTGTGAACAAGTGGAAACATTTCACTTTTCTCCCTACCCGAGTCCTCCAGAATTCAGCAGCTCTCAGTGAGTATTCCTTCTTTCAAGGTAAGTTTGATTATTTGCCAAAGTTCAACACAAGTCTGTTTTCCTTGCAACAGGTCACTCCTGGAAACTTTAGTTATTTTACCAAGGCGTTGAATGAAGTGTCCTGTTGGAGAGAGAGAGACATGCATATAGACCCTGATATGACCAGACAAGTTGAAGGATATAAGGTTGACTTCATGGAGCCCCTTGGAAATATTGTCCTGATAACCTTGCTTACAGGATTCCCAGGAGCCTTGCCAGATGAGTAAAGAGTGTTACTCCCTGGCAGGTATCGGAACCTCAGGATAGTTTGGGGATCTCAAAAAGAAGAATTGACCCAAATCTACAGGTACTGCAAGCAAGTCTCTTGTGAGTATTTGGCTTGGCCTCTGGCCTCAAGACACGATTGCAAGTTCAATCTAGAAGATTCCTTATGAAAAGTTCTGGCAAAGCAAGGTTTACAAATGTATATGGTCCATTACTGTTCTTGCTGAGCTTAGTTAGAATAGATGCTATGTGAAGTCAGTCAAGCAGAGAAAGACAATTACATGGTTTCCCTTATTTGTGGAACATAAGGAGTAGCAGGGAGATCATTAGGAGAAGGAAGGGAAAGAGGAAGGGGGACGGATAACAGAGGGAGAGAGGAACCATGAGAGACTCTGGACCCAGGGAAACAAACTGAGGGTTTTAGAGAGGAAGGGGGTGGGGGGATGGGCTAGCCGGGTGAAGGGTATTCAGGAGGGCACGTGTTGTGTGGAGCACTGGGTGTTCTACACAATCAGTGAATCATGGGACACTACATCAGAAGCTAATGATGTACTGTATGGTGACTCATCTATCATCGTAATAAAAATAAATGAAAAAAAAAAAGAGTAGATGCTAAGCCAGCAAGTGTGCGATGATCGCTGCGGCCTTCTTTCATCTAAGAAACAATCACAGATCCGTGTAACTGAAAGGCATCACCCATCTGGATTAGCACACACTGCAAACACGCCTGATATTTCTGTGCCTCAAAGTGGGTCCCCTTCAGCTATGAAACCATTTATCTTGCAAGTTAGGTTGGAGACATCACTTTTGACACTGACAGTGTTTTCTGATTGGACAAATCCTATCGGAATGCCACCCAAAGTAATCTTGGAATCCCCTAGAAGCTGGTGGTTCGAGTGCTTGCACCTTGGGTCAGTATCATAAATGCTGGTTAGGATTTAAACCCCTTTAAATCTCCTCCGAAGTTTAAATTTGCATTTTGTGGTGATGAGTGTTTTGACTTCAGGTGTCTGTGAGAGGCAAATCTTCACAAGAAAAGACCCCAGGCCGATTTCAGCCAAATAGAGACTTTAGAGATGGCAAAGATCAGGGCTTACTTTCAACAAGTGTTAATGCAATTTGCCTGTTGAACCTCACCGATTTCTCTTTAAGAATGAAATACTGCTAAGATGCTATTAAAAATAGAGTTGTGAAAGAAGGAAGAAAGACTGAGAGAGTCACTCACATAGAGTTGAAAAGACCTGGAGGAGGTAGGGTTTATGCGCATCTCCTGTTTCAGTTCCATGTAATGGAAGATCCAGGGGTTGATGAATGAGAACACACTTCCAATGTGAAAGAAGATTCCAGGAGGAGTAAGCATTGCTAAGATAGTCCTGCAAAATGTAGTTGAAATAGGGTTGATGCACATCTTCTGTTTTGGTTCTGGGAGCTGTACGAACTTTGGACTTTTGTCAGTGTTGCAAATGATCACTGACCTCTGGGCCACCTCCAGGACCACATCCTCCTGCTTTGGTCTGAAATAGACATCAGGGAACACCTGGTAGCCAAACCGCCAACCATGTATTAGTTTAAGGTCTGCTAGCAGCAATCCTAATTCTTTCACAGCTTGTGTGACCTGGTGGTTTTGGCCTCTTTGAGCCTGCACTCCCTGCTGGCAGTGCGGAGCACACTTTCAGTTTGGGGGTGACTCTGTGTCTCCCAGAGTGCCATCCCTAAGACCCCAACTCAATGCTGTACTTGTTTTACAGATGGTTCTTCTTGGCTCACATTCCTTGGCCTCGTGGGTAGGATGCAACACGTCTGACCTCTGCGTCTTCACAGCAGATTCCAGTGCGATACGTACAAGAGTGGTACACCCTGTCATCTCCCCGGTGGTTCTGCATCACAGTGGTTAAGTTGTCTTGGTTCTGAACCTCCCACCAGGGTTGAGGTTCAGGCCTTTATTTGAATGTCCTCTTTTGGTGGTTTCTGTCTTTACATCTGAGGGGAAAAGATACCTTCTTCTTGGCTATGACATTGGAGCCAAGTCCTTAAAAAGAAAATACACAGTTGGTTCTTTGGGGAAAAGACCTTAGTAGGACAGATTTAGAAAGTTCTGCAAGTCCCCACCCCACACAAAAACTCTGAACCAGAGATTGCTTCTGTTTGCAGAATCCTGAGTTAGTGCAGGTTTACCTCATAAATAGAG
>NW_024426263.1:0-1047 GCF_017311325.1 Ursus maritimus | reverse complement strand
ATGATCTTGGGGTTGTGAGATGGAGCCCCACGTCGGGCTCCCCGCTCAGCACAGAATCTGCTGGATATTCTCTCTCTCCCTCTCCCTCTGCCCCTCCCCTCCTTGCGCACATGCCCGCTCTCTCTTTCAAAACAAATAAATAAATCTTAAAAAAGAAAAAAGGTTTCAGCTGGTAAGTGTCATGTGTGCCACCTGGTATCGATCCTCCAAACTTGGGTTTGTTTATATAGTTTCCTATCTCAGCTATCACACCTACATTTAATTTTCAGTGTATGTTAATTTAAATCTCAAAAGCCCAATCTGATGTATTATTTCAGCAGCTTGCCAGAATGAATTATCAGTTTCTTTACCACATTGAATTAAATCTTCTGTCACTGAGAAATTTACTTTTACTTGAATATATAGTAACTGAATACACTTAGCTTAATGGAATATACTGACACTCTCTTAGGTTTTTCTGTTAGAGATCACGCCTTTTGGACAGTTGAAAAGCAAAGGGGTTTAGTCCGAGTCAAATCAGCCAGAGTTCAAAACTGAACTCCCACTCTTATGAACCCTGTGGACTTGAATTCCCTGAATTTGGAATCCTTCCTTACAGTAAGGGTAGCATGTTTACTCAGAGGGCTTGAAAATAAAATGATATTGTGTTTATAAAACAGCTAACACAAGGCCTAGTACAAGATACAGTCTCAGCAAATAAGACTTCCTATAGAAATGATAAATGGATTCTAACCCACAGGAATTCAAAACATAAATACAGTACTTCGCACCAGTTACCAGAAATCCAGAAACATGCAGTTGAGTCTTAGGGCCATTGTATGCTGGGGAAAATAGCCCAGACCTTGGAGTCAGAACTACGCTCATTCCCCACTTCCCCACCACACCCCCCACCATCTGCTAATTACTACATATATGCCAACTGGCAAGCTGTGTAGTTTTACTTTAGCTCCCTATTTCTCAGTAACACAGATGCTTATAGAACTGCGATGAAGAGGGGCGCCTGGGGGGCTCAGTCAGTTGAGTGTCTGCCTTCAGCTCAGGTCATGA
>NW_024426262.1:0-1047 GCF_017311325.1 Ursus maritimus | reverse complement strand
TGGGGTTCTCTCAACTTCCTTTTTGGTGTTTTGCTGTTTTGATACAAAAAAACCCAACTGCTTCTGCTTGCTGCAGCCTGCCTAGTCTAGGGGGAGGGGAGGGGAGGAGAGGGGAAGGGCTCTGATGAGCCTAGTGCCTCCTGAGACCTGGTGGCTGGAGGTGGCCACAGGACTGGGGCGGGGTGTTGGCTTTGTCAGGCTGGCCACCGAGCTGCTTCCTCACAGCTTCCAGAGCCAAGTCATAGGTGATCTCTGGAGGCCTGCAGAGATCCTGAGGGTTCTGGGGACCTCAACACTGTAGCCATGAACAGAAGAGTGGACTTCCTGAAAAAGAAGCTTGCCCAGCAGTGACCTGGGTTAGCCTTGGGGAGACTGGGGTGGTGAGGGATGGCTTCCCCAGAATCCTCTGCACTTCTGCAGGGGCTGCTACTGAAAATGGAACACAGATGGTGCCAGTAATGGCCATGGGTGGTCAGGAGCAAGGGGGTGGAGGGGATGGCTCCCATGCTATTGCTTGTAGGCTGGTGGAAACCAAGTGCAGACAGAGCCCCAGAACTCCCAGCCGCCTTAGCTGCGCAGGGCGTGGCCCCCCTTGCTCTTTTTATATGAAAGACTAGAGGTACCACTAACACGGAGGGAGGTGCCCCGAATAGAAGTGATGGGACTCTTCTAGGTTGGGGGCAACATCACACACAATACACTTGGCTGCAGACAGACATGACCCTGGGCTGCCCGTGTTTGGCAAGATGACTCCAAGGCAAGGAGAGGCAGCATGACAGTGATAGAGACAGGACCATATAACTACAGAAACAGGAACACTGAGAGACGAGATATGGAGGGACACTGACACCCAGAAGAGTCTCAGAACCAGAAACCGAGGAACAAGGAGAGAGAGAAGCAGAGGCAGAGAGAAGGGTGTCCTTGAGGTGCATCGGTGTCATGAGCACCGTCTAACTGCCTGACATCCCAGAACACCCCACCACGCGTTCCCTGAAAGGTTCCACTCACCCTGATACCAGGTCCCCTGTGAGAACTGACGCCAGGGAG
>NW_024426261.1:0-1047 GCF_017311325.1 Ursus maritimus | reverse complement strand
CAACAACAACATCACCCCCACCCTCACCACCCTGCAATCACCACCACCCCCACCACCTCCAGCAGCATCATCACTGTTACTCAAGACTTAGACTCAGATACGTAGTTTTGAGATGGAAGGAATGGTTAGAGGGGCCAGAGGGAGTCAGCGGGAGTGAAACTGTGTGGGATGAATCCCAGAAGACTTCCTAGGGGAGAAAGTCTGTGAACAATGTGCAACCTAGGCACAATTCTTCCTCACTTCTTCCTTTTTTCACTAACTCCTGGTGGGTCGAGGTGTCCTTATCTGCAAAAGGAGACAGTAATCTCTGTGCATTGCTATGGAAACGATGCAAGTACCACAGGACCTCACACATAGTAGGCCCTCAGTGGATTAGCTAGAACTGAGCTCTCCTCTAGCTCTCAAAATCTGAGCACAGGCTTCTGAACTGAGCTCCTACATCATCTCCTCTACCCCCAACAGTTCAATCATCACCTCCATCACCACCTTCACTGTCATCATTGCTACCTCCATCACCATCACCACCTTCACCATCACCACCTCCACTGCCACCAATACCATCAACACCTCCACCATCACCTCCATCATCACCACCTTCACCACCACCAATGCCATTATCACCTCTACTACCACTTTCACCATCATCACCACCTTCATCACCATCATCATCACCTTCACCATCACCACCTTCACCACCACCATTACCATCAACACCTCCACCATCACCTCCATCACCACCACCGTCTCACCATCACACACAATAATGGTTTTTTAAACTTGAAAGCCAGAGAGAGGGGAAACAGGATGAAGAAAAGGGCTGTTTCTCTGGAATGTTCAGATTGTCCAGGAGGCAAAACTGGGCCTCTCCACCTGCTTCCCCCTCAAATAAGAGGCTCCGCTCAGAGCAGTACTGGACTTCCTGGGAGGATGGCATGAAGCATAGATTCATAACGCATGGACCCCCAGGTTCTCCTGCACCCCCCGCCCCAGCTTCTTGCCCCGGCCAGTGAGGAGAGATGCAGTGTATAACACCGGAAAGGAGGGGGG
>NW_024426260.1:0-1047 GCF_017311325.1 Ursus maritimus | reverse complement strand
TCGGCTCAGGTCATGATCCTGGAGTCCTGAGATCAAGCCCCCGCATCCGGTGCCCTGCTCAGCTAAGCAGGGAGTCTGCCTGACCCTCTCCCTCTGAGCTCCTGCACGGTGCACATGCTCTCTCTAGCTTGCTCTCTCTCAAATAAATAACATCTTTCAAAAAAATTACTGTATAATATACACACTTCTCTGTAAGCTATAAACTACCGTTGTATACCATTACACTGTAGCCCACCAACTCTAGTTATCCTCTTTGTGGGGGCGGGGGGCATCTGCACATTCAGGTTTGGGGCCTGGGGTCACGACAAACGTGCCTCCCAGAACGCGGCTGCAGAAGGAGCGCTGAGTTACCTGGAGAGCAGCAGCTGACCCTGGAGCTGCAGGTCCGCGGCACAGTCCTCCGAACGGCAGTTCCTCTCGAAGACAGTCTGTGGGGGGGAGACAACAGGAAGGACAGGATTGAACGGCAAAGGAGTAAATACCAGCCAACTACTTGTTTCCAAACCAGCGCTGACTGTTTCTGTGGAAGCTTCCCGCCCTCCCCTCCACAAAGCCAGCCCTCGCACCGCAGCGAGGGCTCCTCCTCAGGCTCCAGGAAACCTGCATCAGTGGGGGCCTGGGCTGTGGAGTGCATTCCTTACGTGGCTCACGTGGCTCACGTCTCAGTCTACTGACGTGCTTCTTCAGGTAGGGTCCTCAAGAAGGGGACATGGCAGGTGTCCCTTCCAAGTCTGACAAGATCTCTAAATGCTCTCAGATGTGCATGAATAATAATCCAGTTGTGTAAAGAATTCTTAGATTACAGTGTGGTCATTTTCTTCTGTTTGCTGTCTTGGGGAGGCAGAAAATCTCTAGTGGAGATGGGCTCTGCCTGAGAGATGGGATATTATAATGCTTAGTTCCAAAGAGAAAAGTCAAAAGCAATGAGGCTATTAGGCTGAGGGCACAACACCAGGGCTCAGGGGACTCTTGCCCACATCTCAGGGGTGGGGGGGTTGGAGGGCAGCCTCTAACCCAGATTGGGCCTTAATGGCCAAAGCCCCCCCC
>NW_024426259.1:0-1047 GCF_017311325.1 Ursus maritimus | reverse complement strand
AAAAAATGTGTATTTTATCAGGCTAAAGCCAGTTCTAACACCATTACTTACTTAGCTGACTTTTTAGAAAAGGAATCTGAAACCTGAACTGGACTTGTAGTGACCACTGAAGGCCATCTTCCGTTCATCTATGGATATCTTCGAGTGCTCCAAAGAGCAGAAGTTTACTCAAAACAGACTTAAAATACTAATGATTATGCTGAGTTTATAAGCAATAATAAAGAACAAGATGTGAGTTGCATGTCATATAGGAGGAAAAAAAATCAAAGATGTTATGTAATTCATCAATTCAACATTTCCGTGTGCCTACTGAATATCAAGCACTTTTTTCAAGGGGAAAAAGAAGAGCAGCCGTCCTTAGGTCTAGTATTTGACAGGGGTACAGTGTGGGCAGAAAAGGGTTTTAACAGAGGGAAGGGAGGTGATGGAGAAGGTTTCACAGAAGTGCCCGCTCTAATCTAGGAGGGGGGAAAAATTGCTTGGGGAGGGGCACTTAATCAAAATAGACTCAGATGGCTGAAGACACAGGTTAAAAAATAGACTCTCCATAGATAAGCATAACTTGCCACTATCACCTCACCAGAATAATTTAGTCCAAGAACACATAAAGAAATCATTTTGAAATTGAAAAGAAATCTCTAGAACCAAAAGGTTTAGAATCAAGTGAGAAACGAATGTAACAGCAAGCACAATAAAGACTTCTCTAGAACGGATTTGGATTCCAGGCACTAAACACTCCACATACATTAACTCATGCAGTCCTACCTACAATCTTCTGAGGACGTGCCATTTTATCTTCATTTTATAGACGGGGAAGTTGAGGCCCAGAGCAGTTAAGCAACTTGCCCGAGTTTAAGTGGACCGTTAGCAGCAGAACTGTGTACGAGACAATCTGGCCCAAGGTATAAAAACACGTGGACTTGGGTCTACAGGTTACAGCTGTCTGGGCAGCAAAGAGAATGGTATTTATAAGACACTTTACTTCCACATACAGACCATAATTTCTTCTGGAATGATAGTACGATATCCAAGTGAATGAACAAACCG
>NW_024426258.1:0-1047 GCF_017311325.1 Ursus maritimus | reverse complement strand
GCTGCTCCCAAGTTAGGGGCATAAATATTTACAATTGTTAGTTCTTCTTTTTGGATAAACCCCTTTATTATGATATAGTGTCCTTCTTCATCTCTTATTACAGTCTTTGGTTTAACACCTATTTTGTCATCCTTTTACAGGATGGCTACTCCAGCTTTCTTTTGATATCCATTAGCATGATAAATGGTTTTCCATCTCCTCACTTTCTTTTTTTAAGAGTTTATTTATTTATTTAACAGAGAGAGACAGCCAGTGATAGAAGGAACACAAGCAGGGGGAGTGGGAGAGAACGAAGTAGGCTCCCAGCAGGAGAGCCTGACGTGGGGCTCGATCCCAGAACTCCAGGATCACTCCATGAGCCGAAGGCAGATGCTTAACCACTGAGCCACTCAGGCGCCCCATCCATCTCCTCACTTTCAATCTGGAGGTGCCTTTGGGTCTAAAATTAGTCTCTTGTAACCAGCATATCAATGGGTCTTTTTTTTAATCCATTCTGATACCCTAGGTCTTTTGATTGTAGCATTTAGTCCATTTACATTCAGAGTAGTTTTTGAAAGATATAAATTTAGTGCCAAAGCATTACTTGTAAAGTCGCTGTTCTTGTAGATTGTGTCTGTTCCTTTCTGATCTTTGTTACTTTTAGACTCTCTCTCCACTCAAAGGATCCCCTTTAATGTTTCTTGCAGGGTTGGTTTAGTGTTCACAAATTCCTTTAGGTTTTGTTCCTTCTTGGAAACTCTTTATCTCTCCTATTCTGAACGGCATCCTTGCTAGATAGAATATTCTTGGTTGCATATTTTCCTATTTAGCACATTGAATATCTCATGCCAGTCCTTTCTGGCCTGCCAGGTCTCTATGGACAGGTCTGCTGCCAGCCTTATGTGTCTATCCTTGTAGGTTAAAGATCTCTTGTCTTAAGCTGCTTTCAGGATTTTCTCTTTATGTTTGTAATTTGCAAGCCTCGCTGTAATATGTCGAGGTGTTTATTTGTTTTTGTTGATTTGCTGGGGGTTCTCTGTGCCTCCTGGACTTGAATGCTTGTTTCCT
>NW_024426257.1:0-1047 GCF_017311325.1 Ursus maritimus | reverse complement strand
ACTTATTTATTAATGTCTACCATGAGGATAGTACTTGTTGAAGGTATAGAAATTAATATGATTTTGTTCTGGCCATCTAAAGAAACTTTGCTTAGGAGTGAAAATATATATGTTATTGAGCATTTTTAAATATGTCAAATATTCTAACAGAGGAATACCTGGGTACTCTGCAAGTTATAGCAATTAACCATGCCAATAACAATTAAGGACATCTGTGATGAGGTGAAGGCAGTCTTGGTTCTGATGGAAAAGTAAGAGTCTTCCCAGGCCTCCAAAACATGAAGGGAACAACTCATGAAAAGGCGTAATATTATCATAGAACTCAGAGTCTGCAGTAATCCACAAGTAAATTTTTAGTAATTTTGCAGGGATATATACTGTTTGTGCATAGAGGATGAAATGGAAAGAGCTAGAAGAGGTAATAAGAATAATTAACCTTTAATATCTACTATAAGCAGACCGATGTTCCAAGGATATTGCTTATACTGTTATTAGATTCTCATAACAGTTCTATGAGTTAGGAACTATGATTATCCCCATTTTATAGGTCTTGAAACAGAAGCACCAAAGAATAAAGTAACTTGTCCAAGGTCATATTCAGAGATAGTAACTAAGCTAGGACTTTAACCCAGACAATCTGGCCCCACATGCCATTTTCTAATCCTGCTCTCTAGTCTTTCATTATTTTGAAGATGATATGAAGCCATTGGAAATCATAATTCATATTGGATGCAAATTTATTGTAGAAGTAAATTATTTAGTCATACGAAGTCATTGAATGGTGAAGTTATCAGAAGTTGGTTGGAGAACACAAATATCATAGAAAGGAAGGATAAATCTATTTCAAATCTAGGCCTTCATAGTGTCCATTAGCAGGATTGTAAGGTTGCACTCTGTAAAATTTGCATATGATCAGTTTCATAAATATAGCCTCTGGAGGATGAATTTTTAAGATATATATCTATATATCTATATATCTATATATAGATATATAGATATATAAATTTTTAAATTTTAATTCAATTAGTTAACATATAATGTATTATT
>NW_024426256.1:0-1047 GCF_017311325.1 Ursus maritimus | reverse complement strand
CCCTCTCAAATAAATAAATAAAATCTTTAAAAAAATAGGGACGGGGATAATCAGAGTTCAATTATTCTAAGTCCCTTGAATCTGGGACATCAATTACTTAGCCTTTGTTAGGTTAAGAATGCATGTTAAAATATTTAAAATAACCAGTAAGGTACAGACAGAACTTCCAAAATAGTGGAGGAGGAAAAAATGGAAAAAGAACAAAAAATAATCTCTATAGAAAGTAAGGAAGTTTTTAAAAGAGCCAGAGAGAAAATGGGAGGGAAAGATAAAATGAAGTGTTAGAAATCAATTCAAATATAATGGTAATCATGTTCAGTGTAAGTGTAAATTTGCTACCTGGTTTAAAGACAAAGACTGACAAACGGAGAGGAAAAAAAGATACATCCTCTCTAAGAGAAATGCATCTAAAAGAGGGCACAAAGGGGCTATAAGAAAAAGATGAGAGACAATTAAAAAGCAAATCCAAAAAGAAAGCTGGTATAGAAATAGGGCAACAAAATACATGTTAGGGCAAAGAGCATGACAAGAAAGAAAGATGAATTCATAAGAAGATGTAAGGATTCTAAACTTGCATGCAATTAATTAACGTAATCTCAGAGCAAAAAGCAGGAGTTGGCAGTTATGAGAGGAGACATTGTCAAATGCACCGTTATTATGGAAGACTTTCCCATTCCTCCCTTGATAAATGATAGATCAAGCAGACAAGGGTAGAAGGAAGGGAGGGAGGGAGGGAGGAGGGAAGAGAAGGAAAAGGGAAGAAAAGAAAGAAGGGAGGAAGGAAGATTAACTTATTAGATTAAATCTATTTCTTCCTTAATCTAATAAGGAGAATATTATACCCCCAATATACATTTTTTGTCCATTTATGAAAAGTAAACACGAACCAGGCCACAAAGTAAGCCTCATAGTTCTAATTACTGTTATATAGACCACAATAATGCTAAAAATCAGTAACACAACACAATAACAACATACACAAATATACCGGGTCGCAGTGAAAAATGTATTTTTTAAAGTGGGTCACAGTCAAAAAAAAAAAAAAAA
>NW_024426255.1:0-1048 GCF_017311325.1 Ursus maritimus | reverse complement strand
ATCTGAGGAGCTTGGGATTGTGACCTGAGCCGAAGGCAGACGTTTAACCAGCTGATCCACCCAGGCACCCCCCAGCTGTGCACACTTGAAGCCAGTCTTACTCCTGTCCGTCTGCACCATCGATTTATCTTCCACTAGGATCCGGGCTCGGCTTGGCTCTAGACCTGATCTGTAACTTGGAGTTCACCTTTAGCTCTCCAGAGTGGTTTTATACCTGTGCTTTCCTTGCTGTTTGAACGTCAACAGTATCTTACTTTTGATTCTGAGTGTTCTGTTGCTTTGGTAGGAACTCCGCCCCTGCCAGCTCTGGTCATGGTGGTAGAAACTCAACTTCTGCCTACTTTCCGCTGGACCAGCTCCCTTACCTCAGTGTTCTTCTCTCTTCCAACACAGGAAGATAATTGGTAGTCATACTGATGATCCCATGTCACCCAAGATTAATTATATTCTGAATGCCGCAAGAAAGCATGACATTTTAGAAAAAAAAAATTAATCCAGTATGGTTGAAATTAAACCCATTTTATTACTTAGATGGGTAGTCCTTCAACTATTATGAAAATCTTGATCATTCTCAATATCTTCTTATTCCTTGAGGTTTCTAAAAAGCAGAAATTACATAGTATTATATTACAATGGCATAGTGAGGCAGAGAATTATAATTTAATGAGTTACAGAATATATCATTTTTGAAGAACATAACCGATTTTTTTAGTAGCTTGTACCAGCTTTCGTATCAAAAAATGGTTCATTAAACAAAGTCTTTCTTTTTTTTAACACTTTGTTTACAAACTTCTCTTTTAGGTCAATAGCAGCAAATACCTGAGTACAGATATTACGATATCATAAAATAGTTAAAAAGGGAGCTAGTCGCACAAGTGGTTGTTGACATGAAATGTTTATTTTGGAGAGAATGCTTGGCGTTTTTGCATAATAAGAATTTGTAGGAGAGGTGGGAAGCATTAATGTAATTGTTTAGGATTAATGTCCTTGTAGAGCATTTGTGTTTGTGAATATGTTATGGATAGTACCATAAATATAGTAATTAAAA
>NW_024426254.1:0-1048 GCF_017311325.1 Ursus maritimus | reverse complement strand
ACCAAAAATCTGTCACATTCAAATTCCAAGTGTCAGTGTTCAGTTTTATAAAATGGATAAGGTCCCCCGACTGGAGATAACGTAAACCTTCAGATAAAATATCTCCTTTTTCCATCTCCCAGCATCTCTTATTTACTCTCCTGCTATTAGTAATTCTGCTTCTGTGTATGTTTACATTTATTCCAGAGCGGTCGCTTGCGTTGTTGTCTTGTTTTTTCACTCAAGTGTAGACTTTAATATGGTGATACTGGAATCCGTCCCCACAGTCCCAGTGGTCTAGGGCTCAGGGCTGAGCCCTTTTTTAAAAACTCCTCAATTTATTCTAATGTGCCGCCAGCCTTGAGAAGCGTTGGCCTAGGACATTTTAAAAAGGCTGCTCCTCGGTCTGGCCTCTAGGGGGCAGTCCTGTCCACTAACACAACTCCCAGAACTATGAGAACACGGGGACACTCTCTGGGGACCGGTGAGGCTCCGGAGGCCGAACTTGGGGCCAAAAAAGGCTAGGGCTGATAATTAGAAGCCTGAATAATAATGAGGTCATTGAAGGCAAAATTACTTTTAGATTCTCCTAAACTTTGGGAAACTCTGTGAGCAACACTTTCCTTTTCTTACAAGTGCGATTTTCCCGAGGCCTGTCTTACACCCAATCCCAGGCTTGTAAACCTCTTCATTGTGAGAACCTGCCCCATTTCATTATCATTTCTTTGGATACAGTTCACTTCATAACAGTTTCATGCATTATTACAACCCCACTCAGAAGAATAACTTGGTCAGAAGAAGTTGTTCCTTTGTCTTGAGCAGGTCACCCTAACCTTCACATGGGCCCGTTGGTACTCATGTCATCCTTGACTCTTCTGGAATGACAACTGCAGCAGCCAAGATCTCACGGTCTTCTGAAATAGTTCTCAGAAATGACTTGGATAAAGGCCACAGAGCTTTTGTGGTTTAAATGTAAAGATGTATCAAAGTAATGGTGAGTTGTGGGGTTGGGAGGAACTGGGTACACGACTAGTTCAAGGAGCTCAGGAACTGTCGTAATAAACATGCA
>NW_024426253.1:12706-13238 GCF_017311325.1 Ursus maritimus | reverse complement strand
AGAGAAGGGGAAATGAACCACGAGAGACTATGGACTCTGGGTAACAATCTGAGGGCTTCAGAGGGGAGAGGGGTTGGGGATTGGGATGGGCCAGTGATGGGTATTAAGGAAAGTACATATTGCATGGAGCACTGGGTGTTATATGCAAATAATGAAACAGAACACTACATCAAAAACTAAGAGAATACTGTATAGTGACTAAAATATCATAATAAAAAATTATTAGTAGAAAAAAATTAAAGGTAAAAAAAAACCAATACAGCTTTTCTGTTTCAAGAACAATCACAATTGAGAAAAAACTAACTTCCAATCCCTAAAGCAAAACACAGACCAAGTTCCATTTCACTCCCCTTTATTCACATTCTCTGTGGGTTCTAAGCTATTTCCCTACCTCCTTTCCAGCTGAGCAGGGAGCCCGGGCTCGATCCCAGAACCCTGGGATCATAACCTGAGCCAAAGGCACATGCTTAACTGGCTGAGCCAGCCAGGAGCCCCAGCCATGTTTTTCTTAAGCAAAAGGACACTTTCTCAC
>NW_024426253.1:0-7260 GCF_017311325.1 Ursus maritimus | reverse complement strand
GGGTCTTGGGGTGCTGCCATTATTCAGGGAGGGAGAAAGGGCAGGGCCCTCCGAGACACGGTGACCTTCGAAGGCCCCTGCACCAAAACGCCCGGGCCCACGCTTCTGCTCCACAGAGACCTCACCTCGACCCACCACTCCTTTCGCCGCAAATCTGGTGGATTGAGCCTGCTGGCGTCCGGGGTTCTGACCCTAACCCTGGGTCAGCCCCCGAGGGGCCCCTCCCAAGGGGCCTGGGTCTGCAACGCGGTGGATTGGGAACCCCTGAGCCCCAGCGCCGGACTCACCTGCCGCCCTGCCGCCACCCAGGCCGCTAGGGGCATCACGGGTCATTCAGGTGGGAGAACTGGCAGTGCCTTCCGTTTCACCTGCGACCTTCGAAGGCCCCCCGCTCAAAAAAGTTGGCTCCCACGCTCCTGCTCGCCAGCGCCCTCACTTCGGCCCAACCCTCTGCGTGCGGCACAGCGCTGATTGGGTTCACCGGCCTACTGGTGGCTAACCATAAGCCTAGATCGACGCCCGAGGGCCCCTCCCAAGGGGCCGGACGCCGCAAAGCCGGGGATTGGGGATCCTGAGCCTCAGCACCTGACTCACCCTGCACTCAGCCACCACCCGGGGGTTTGGGGTGCTGCCGTTCATTCAGGGCGGGAGAACGGGCAGGGCCCTCTGAGTCACGGCGACCTTCAAAGGCCCCCCGTGCCAAAGCACCCGAGCCCACGCTCCCGTTCACCAGCGCCCTCACCTCGGTCCGCCACTCCAGTCTCCACACAGCTGGCGAATAGGGCCTGCAGGCATCCTAGGGGCTAATCCTAACCCTAGGTTGGCCCCCAAGGGGCCCCTCCCAAGGGGCCTGGCGCCGCAACACCGGGGATTGGGGACTCCCAAGCCCCAGCTCCAGACTCACTCTGCTGCCCCACCGCCACCTGGGCCGCTAGGGTCGCTGCCGTTCATTCAGGGCAGGAGAACGGGTAGGGCCTTCTGAGCCACCTGCGACCATCGAAGACCCCCCGCGCCAATGTGCCTGGTCCCACGGCCCTGCACTCCAGCGCGCTCATCTCGAACCACCCCTCTGCTCGTCGCAGAGCCAGCGGATCGGTCCTGCCAGCCTCCTGGGTGCTAACTCAAACCCTAGGTCGGACCCCAAGGGACCCATCCCAAGGGGCATGGCGCCGCAACGCCAGGGATTGGGGACCCCCGAGAACAAGCGCTGACTCACCCTTCCGCCCCGCTGCCACACGGTCCACTACGGGCGCCTCAGTACATTCAGTGCGGGAGAACAGGCAGTGCCCTCCTAGCCCCCGTCGTCCTTCAAAGGCCCACCACGCCAAAACGCTTGGGCCCACACTCCCGCTCGCCTGCGCCCTCACCTCGGCCTTCCCCTCCACTCGCTGCACAGCCAGCGGATCGGGCCTGCCGGCCTCCTGGGGGCTAAGCCTAACCCGAGGTCGGCCCCTGAGGATCCCCGCCCAAGGGGCCTGGCGCCGCAACGCGGGGATCGGGGACCCCCGAGCCCCAGCTCCGAACACACCCTGCCGCCCCACCGCCACCCAGGCTGCTAAGGTCGCTGCAGGTCATTCAGGGCTGGAAAACGGGTAGGGCCCTCCGAGCCACCAGAGACCTTTGAAGGCCCCCCACGCCAAAAAGCTTGGGCCCACGCTCCCGATCGCCAGCACCCTTACCTCAGCCCGCCCCTCCTCTCCACGCACAACCGGAGGATGGGGCCTCCCGGCGTCATGGGGTCCCACCCTAACACTAGGTCGGGCCCCGAGGTGCCCCTCCCAAGGGGCCTAGAGCTGCAACGCCGGGGATTGGGGACCCCCAGCCCCAGCGCTGGACTCACCCTGCCAGACCGCCGCCCCCTGGGCCGCTAGCGCCGCCGGTCACTCAGCGCAGGAGAACGTGCACGGCCCTCCACTCCCCGGCGACCTTCAAAGGCCACCCGCGCCAAAACGCTTGGGCCCATGCTCCAGCTCACCAGCGCCCTCACCTTGGCCCGCCCCTCTGTTCACCGAACCGCCAGCGGATCTGGCCTACCGGCCTCCTGGGGGCTAACCCTAACCCTAGGTCGGCCCCCAAGGGACCCCTCACAAGGGGCTTGGCGCCGCAACGTGGGGATTGGGGACCCCTGAGCCAGACTCAACGTGCCGCCCTGCCTCCACCCTGGCCGATAGGGGCGCCGCCGGTCATTCAGGGTGGGAGAACGGACAGGGCCCTCAGAGCACCCAGAGACCTTCGAAGGCTCCCCGCGCCAAAACACTTGGGCCCATGCTCCAGCTCACCAGCAGCCTAACCTCGGCCCGCCCCTCTGCTCACCGCACAGCTGGCTGATCGGGCCTGACGGACTCCTGGGAGCTAACCCAAATCATACGTCGGCCCCCGAGGGGCCCCTCCCAAGGGGCCTGGCACCGCCATGCTGGGGCTTGGGGACCCCCGAGCACCAGTGCAAGACTCACCCTGCTGCCTCGCCGCGACCTAGCCCGCTAGGAGCGCCGTCCTCATTCAGGGCGGGAGAACGGGCGGGGACCTCCGAGACACCAGCGACCTTCGAAGCCCCCCCCCCAGTGCCAAAACGCTTGTGCCCACGCTCCCGATCGCCAGCGCCCTCACCTCGGCCCACCACTCCACTCGCCGCACAGCTGGCAGATCGGGCCTGCCGGCCTCCTTTGGGCTAACCCTACCCTAGGTCGGCCCATGAGGGACCACTCCCAAGTGCCCAGCACCACCACGCCGGGGATTGGGGAACCCCCCAGTGCCGGACTCACCTTGCCGCCCCATCACCAACCGGGCCGCTACAGGCGCCGCCGGTCATTCAGGGCGGGAGAATGGGCAGCACCCTCCGAGCCTCTGGCGATTACGAAGGCCATCCGCGCCAAAACGCTTTGGCCGACGCTCCTGGTCTCCAGCGCCCTCACCTCAGCACGCCACTTCAATCGCCGCAGAGCTGGTGGATCGGGCCTGCTGCCCTCCTGGGGGCTAACCCTAACCAAAGCTGGGCCCCAGAGGGACCCCTCCCAAGGGGACTGGTGCCGCAATGCCGGGGATTGGGGAACCCAAGCCCCGACTGCGGTCTCACCCTGCCCCCGCACCACCACCCGGGCTGTTGGGGCGCACCTGGTCATTCAGGGCAGGAGAACGGGCAGAGCCCTTTTGAGCCATGGCAACATTCGAAGGCCCAGGGCGCCAAAACGCTGGGGACCACGCTCCCGCTCTGCATCGCCCTCACCTCGGCCCAACCATCTGCGTGCCGCACAGCTGCTGATCGGGTCCACCGGCCTCCTGGGGGCTAACCGTAAACCTAGATCGACCCCCAAGGGGCCCCCCCGCGCCAAAACACCCGGGCCCACGCTCCCGCTCACCAGTGCCCTCACCTCGGTCCGCCACTCCAGTCTCCACACAGCTGGCGAATAGGGCCTGCCGGCATCCTAGGGGCTAAACCTAACCCTAGGTCAGCCTCCGAGGGGCCCCTCCCAAGGGGCCTGGCGCCGCAACGGGGGACCCCCGAGCCCTATGCCCGGACTTACATGCCGCCCCGCCGCCACCTGGGCTGCTAGGGGCGCCGCCGGTCATTCAGGGAGGAGAATGGGCAGGGCCCGCCGAGTCCCCGGAGACATTCGAAGGCCCCCGGTGCCAAAACGCTTGGGCCCAGGCTCTTGCTCGCCAGCGCCCTCACCTCGGCCCGCCCCTCCGCTCCACGCACAGCGGGCGGATCCCGCCTGCCGGCCTCCCGGGTGCTAACCCTAACCCTAGGTCGGCCACCCAGGGGCCCCTCCCAAGGGTCCTGGTGCCGCTTCGCCGGGGATCGGGGACCCCAAGCCCCAGAGCGAGACTCACCCTGCCGCAACGCTGCCACCTGGCCCACTAGGGGCGCCGCCGGTCATTCAGGGCTGGACAATGGACATGGCCCTGGAGAAACCGGCGACATTTGAAGCCTACCGCGCCAAAATGCAGAGGCCCACGCTCCCACTCGCCAGCGCCTTTACCTCGGCCCGCCCACCTCTCGCCGCCCAGACAGAGGATTGGGCCTGCTGGGTTCCTGGGGGCTAACCGAAACCCTAGGTCGGCCCCGTGGGGCACATCCCAAGGGGCCTGGCTCTGCAATGCTTGGGATTGGTGACTCAGAGCCCCAGAGCAGAACTCACCCTGGTGCACTGTCGCCACCCGGGGCGCTAGGGGCACTGACGTTCATTCAGGGTGGGAGAACGGGCAGGGCCCTCCGAACCCCCGCCGACCTTTGAAGTCGCCCCGAACCAAAACACTTTGGCCCAGGCTCATGTTCACCAGCACCCTCACCTCGGCCAAACTCTCTGCTCGACACACAGTTGGTGTATTGGGCCTGCCGGCCTCCTGGGTGCTAACTCTAACCATAGATTGCACCCGAGGGGCGTTCCCAAGGGGCCTGGCGTCAGAACGCTGGGCATGGGGACCCCGAGTCCAAGTGCCAGACTCACCCTGCTGTCCTTCAGCCACCCGAGCCATTAGGGGCCCACCGGTCAATCGGGGCAGGAGAACGGGCAGGGCCCTCCGAGCCGCCGCTGACATTTGAAGGCCCCCCCGTGCTAAAACACTTCGGCTCATGCTCAGGTTTGCCAGTGCCATCACCTGGGCCCAACCCTCTGCGTGCTGCACAGCCGCTGATCGGGTCCCTTGGCCTCCTGGGGGCCAACCGTAACCCTAGATCGACCCCAAGCAGCCTCTCCCAAGGGGCCTGGCGCTGCAAGGCAGGGGATTGGGGATCCTGAGCCTCAGCACTGGACTCACCCTGATGCCAAGCCACCACCCAGGGGCTTGGGGTGCTGCCATTCATTCAGGGCGGGAGAACGGGCAGGGCGCTCCGAGACACGGCGACCTTCAAAGGCCCACCACGCCAAAATGCCCGGGTCCACGCTTCCGCTAGCCAGCGCCCTCACCTCAGACGGCTGCTTCGCACACCGCACAGCCAGTGGATCTGGCCTGCCGGCCTCCTGGGAATAAACCTAACCCGTGGTCAGGCCCCAAGGGGCCCCTCCGAAGGGGCCTGGTGCTGCAACGCTGGGCATTGGGGACCCCCGAGCCCCAGCGCCGGACTCACCCTGCTGCCCCTATGCCACCTGGGCCTTGAGTGGCGCCACCGGTCATTCAGGGAAGAACAGGCAGAGCCCTCCAAACCCCCGGCAACTTTCGAAGTCCCCCCACATCAAAACGCTTGGGCCCACGCTCCCGCTCGCCAGCGCCCTCACCTCGGCCCTCCACTCGCACACCACACAGACAGTGGATCTGGCCTGCCGGCCTCCTGGGGGCTAACGCTAACCCTAGGTCAGCCCCGAGTGGACCCTCCCAGGTGGCCTGGCGCTGCACGCCAGGGATTTCGAACCCCCAAGCCCCAGTGCTGCACTCACCCTGCCGCCCCGCCACACCCGGGCCGTGAGTGGCGCCGCAAGTCATTCAGGGTGAAAGAACAGGCAGGGCCCTCCGAGCCCCCAGTGACTTTCGTAGGCACCCATGCCAAAACGCTTTGGCCCACGCTCCCGCTCGCGAACGCCCTTACCTCGGACCGCTGCACTGCACACTGCAAAGCCAGCCGATCGGGGCTGCTGGCCTCCTGGGGTCTTACCCTAACCCTAGGTCAGTCCCCGAGGGGCACCTCCCAAGGGGCCTGGCACCGTAACGCCGGGGATTGGGGAGCCCCGAGCACCGGCGCCGGACTCACCCTGCCGCCCCGCCACCTCCTGGGCCGCTAGGTGCGCCGAAGGTCATTCAGGATGGGAGAAAGGTCAGGGCCCTCCAAGCCCCGGTGACCTTCGAAGGCCCCCTGCACCAAAATGCTTGGGCCCACGCTCCCGCTCGCCAGTGCCCTCACCTCGGCCCGCTGATCAGCTCACCGCACAGCCAGCGAATAGGGCCTGCTGGCCTCCTGGGGGCTAACCCTAAGCCTAGGTCGGCCCCCGAGTGGACCCGCCCAAGGGGCCTAGCTCCGCAAGCCAGGTAATGTGGACCCCCGAGCCCCAGTGCCGGACTCACCCTGCCGCCTTGCCACACCCGGGCCGCTAAGGGCGCCACCAGTTATTCATGGCGAAAGAAGGGGCAGGGCTTTCCGAGCCCACAGAGATATTCAAAGGCGCCCCGCACCAAAACGCTTGGGCCTACGCTCCAGCTCGCCAGCGCCCTCACCTCGGACCGCTGCTCCGCAGACCGCATAGCCAGCCCATCGGGCCTGCCGGCCTCCTGGGGGCTAACCCTAAGCCTAGGTCTTCCCCCAAGGAGCCCATTCCAAGGGGCCTGGCGCCGCAACGCCAGGGATTGGAGATCCCTGAGCTGCCGTGCAGGACTTCCCGTCGCCCCACCAGCAACGGAGCCGCTAGGGGCGCCGCTGGTTATTCAGGGCAGGAGAACTGGCAGGGCCCTCCTAGCCATGGCAACATTTGAAGGACCAGGGCGCCAAAACGCTGGTGCCCACACTCCCGCTCCCCAGTGCCTTCACCTCGGCCCGCCCCTCTACTCACTGCACGGTGGGTGGATCGGGCCTGCCGGCCTCCTGAGGGCTAACTCTAACCCTAGGTCGGCCCCCCAAGGGGACTGGTGCCGCAACGTGGTGGATTGCGGACCCCCGAGCCCCAGCGCTGGACTCACGTGCCACCCTGCTGCCACCCGGGCCGCTAGGGGACCCATGGGTCATTCAGGTGGGAGAACTGGCAGACCCTTCCATTTCCCCTGCAACCTTCGAAGGCCCCCCGCTCAAAAAAGTTGCCTCCCATGCTCCTGCTCAGCAGCGCCCTCACCTCAGCCCGCCGCTCTGCTTGCTGCAGAGCCAGTGGATAGTGCCTGCGGGGCTCCTGGGGGCTAACCAAAAACCTAGGTCGGCACCGTGGGGCACATCCCAAGGGGCCTGGCTCTGCAATGCTGGGGATTGGTAACTCAGAGCCCCAGAGCCGGATTTACCCTGCTGCACTGTTGCCACCCGGGCCACTAGGGATGCCGCTGGTCATTCAGGGTGGGAGAAAGGGCAGGGCGCTCCGAACCAGCACCGACCTTCAAAGGCACCCCGAACCAAAATGCTTGGGCCCAGGCTCATGTTCACCAGCACCCTCACCTCGGGACAACTCTCTGCTCGACGCACAGGTGGTGTATCGGGTCTGCCGGCCTCCTGGGGGCTAATCTAACCATAGGTCGGCCCCCGAGGGTCCCTTCCCAAGGGCCCTGAAGGTGCAACGCGGTAGATTGGGGACCCCCCGAGCCCCAGCAGCAGACTCACAAGCCGCCCCGCCGCCACCCGGGCCGCTAGGG
>NW_024426252.1:0-1048 GCF_017311325.1 Ursus maritimus | reverse complement strand
CATCAGGCTCCCTGCTCAGCAGGGCATCTGCTTCTCCCTCTGCCCTTCCCCCTGCTCACCCCCCCCAAATAAATAAATAAAATCCTAAAAAAACATAAAAGGAAGGGCTTCTTAACCTCAGGGTGGGCCTCAGGAGGATCTGTGGATGCCCTGAAATTGTAGGCACATTTCATCGGGCAAGGACTTTTTCTGGAGAGGCTACGTTTTCCATTAGATTTTGAAATATTTCCATCACCCCAAAAAGTTAAGATTCATTGTTTCCTATCAAGGTTTCTAGGCAGAATTTAGGAAAAACTTGGAGGAACATCTGTCTTCTCTGCCTTCAGGATGGGTCTTCACTACTCAGTCGTCATTGTTCCATTACCCTGGACAACTTGAGAAGCGAGTCCTCCGAGTTCAAACCCAGCCTCTCCATTTGTTGAGGCTCTCTATTTGTTGTTACAGCAATACGAATCCTAAAAGGGCCTTCTTGTTGACGTTGTCAAAAGCCACATAGCAGCTGTGAGAAGCTGAGTTGGATTCTCTCCCAAGGGCTTGTCAAAAATTCCAAAAGGGGTAAGGCCACTTGCAGAGGCACGATATGTGCATTAATGACAGAATGTCTACTTGATGTAGGTGAACTGCAGAAAAGTTGGTTCACTTTATCCCTTTTATAACCCATGGATGTCTAACATGTTTAGATATTTATAGCAATATGGTCAAGTGGACTCATACCAACTGTCATTTTCTATAAACTTCGAATTCTCTTTTACCAAATACAGACATAGTGAGTATCCCAGCAATGTCCCTGACCTACTTGGGCAGATGAAGAGCATTTAAAAAATTATCCACAGTGTTCACCTCCATGGATATAAATAATTCCTAATAAGGAATAATAGGCTTTCATTAGAGAAAAAAAACTTTCATCTGAAAAGCTGAAATATAGGCATATACTCTTAGTGCCATTACAAAGCTGCCTGGCTTGTCTTCAGAGCGGGTATTGTAAAGCCCAGGCTTTCAGATTTCTAGTTCTGCCTTGTGTGTGTGTGTGTGTGTGTGTGTGTGTGTG
>NW_024426251.1:0-1048 GCF_017311325.1 Ursus maritimus | reverse complement strand
GAATCCTCAGGGTCCAAAAATCAAGTCTGATTTGGAGGAAGCTTTAGCAGTCGGTGACATCTCAGCATGAAATCCGTTTCCTAACTAGCTGAGGGATGTTAAGATCTTGACGACTTCCCTCAATCTCCCTAAACTTCAGTTTCCACATCACAGATGACAAAATCGGATTCTGTAACTTCTAAGTTCCTTCAAACTCTGGTTTCCCAAAATGACCAAAATAATATGAATGTTATTAGAATGATATCGGGCAAGGAGATTAAAATAAGTCTATATTTTACTCTTGGCATCTAAGCCTCGGAATACAAGACACACCATCAGAGAGAAGGCAGTACAAGCAAGAACAGCTCACTGTTTTTCCACAGACCTTGGCCCCAAACCACACGGGCAGATCTGTAAAGCCTCTTTTCGTCAGATTAGTTGCACATACAGAGCCTTGGACCTTCCCAGAGGGAGACACCCCATTGCATCCTTCCCAGCTTCCACCTCATCCTCCTTCCCTCCCCCTCACACACCTTCCCCAAAGCAGGACCACAGCCTGATTCCCAACCGAGGGCTGGGAGGGACCCTCTGAGTATCATTGGGAAAGTGATTTCACCTTTCTGTTCCTTGCTTTTCTCATATGAGGAGAGTGAGACGGAGAAAACGATCAACCATCTACAGCCAGGCTAGAGACCAAGTGACACAACATAGTTGCAAAACACCAGGCAGTCAATACGGGATCAAGAAATAGACTGGAAATGCCGGGTCTGGGATCCCTGCTCTGCCATTGTGCTGGACAGTGAAAGAAGGAGTCTTCAGTGCCGGCCTGCCGCAGATCTCCGCCTGGGGCAACTTCCTGATGGAACCCGCCTTTGTGCAGCCTGAGAACCAGGAAACAGGGTTGCACAGCTACTGGGCGGGTGGTGCTTGACTACAGGAATGGAGCCAGTTACCCCACGTCACACGGGCCTAGAATCTCGGGCAACACGGGAGTGCCTTCTGGAAACCGGCAGAGGGTACCTCCTTGGACAGACCAGTGAGCCACCATACCCCCGCAGGGACACCAATC
>NW_024426250.1:0-1048 GCF_017311325.1 Ursus maritimus | reverse complement strand
GATGAAAAAGACAACCTACAAAAACTTATGGGATGCAGCAATAGTAGCTTTATGGGGGACATTCATAGAAATTCAAGTCTTCTTCAATCCATGAGAATGCTCTTCAATAACCTGATTTATGTGGTAAAGAAGTAGAAAAAACAACAACAAACAAAGCCCCAAATTAGTAGAAATAAGGAAATAACAAAAAGGAATGCATAAATAAATCCAACGGAGACTAAAAAGACAAAAAAAAAAGCAAAAAAAAAAAACAATGAAAATGAGAGCGGCCTTTTTTGGAAAGATAAACAAAACTGACAAACTTAGCTAGACTCACCAAGAAAGGCAGAGGACTAGAGTACAATCAGGAAACAAAGATAATGGATTCCTGTATCATATCAAAATCAAAAGAACTCTTCAACCTTGGATACAACAACTTCTTGCAAGCCACGTCTCTAAATGCAAAGGAAATAAAAGCAAAAATGAACTATTGGCACTTCTTCAAGATAAAAATCTTCTGCACGACAAAGCAAACGATCAACAAAACAAAAAGGCAACCTATGGAATTGAAGAAGATATCTGCAAATGATATTACATAGAAAGGGCTGGTATCCAAGATCTATAAAGAACTCCTCAAACTCGACACCCAAAAATGGGCAGAAGACACAAAGAGATACTTCTCCAGAGAAGACATACAAATGGCCAACAGACACATGAAAAAATGCTCCACATCACTTGCCATCAGGCAAATACAAATCAAAACGACAATGAGATACCACCTTACACCAGTTAGAATGGTTAAAATTAACAAGGCAGGGGGCACCTGGGTGGCACAGCGGTTAAGCGTCTGCCTTCGGCTCAAGGCGTGATCCTGGCATTATGGGATCGAGCCCCACATCAGGCTCCTCCGCTATGAGCCTGCTTCTTCCTCTCCCACTCCCCCTGCTTGTGTTCCCTCTCTCGCTGGCTGTCTCTATCTCTGTGGAATAAATAAATAAAATCTTGAAAAAAATTAACAAGACAGAATTTAAAAAAACGTCAGAGAGGATGTGAAGAAAGGGGAGCCCTC
>NW_024426249.1:0-1048 GCF_017311325.1 Ursus maritimus | reverse complement strand
AAATAAATAAAAGCTTTAAAAAAATAAAAATTAAAAAACAAGATAAATTTTTGACAACACTGATAAGAAGGGGAAAAAAGAAAGCCACAAATTATAATAACTGGAATGAAAACAGCAGCATAACTACAATACTACAAATATTATAAGTATATATAATATAGCAAAGACCATTTTTCACAAGGTTACACCAAAAATTCAACAATTTACATTTCTTTCTTAAAAAAAAAATACTCAAGTGGACTCAAGAGGACCTAGACTACTACCTGAATAGCCAATATCTATTTAAAAAGACAATGTGTATGTAAAACTTTCCACAGAGAACTCCAGTTCAGATGATTTCACTGGTAAACTCTACCAAGTATTTAGGGAAGAATCAATATCAGGAACTCAGGAAACTGAAGAGGGAATACTTCTCAACTCATTTCATAAGGACAACATTACTTTGATACCAAACCAGACAAAAATAATAAATAACTACTCCTCATGAACACAGAAAAGCATTTCTGTGATTTAAAAAATATGCAATGACTGAATGGAGTTAAAATTCAAAATCAAACAATGCAAGTCACCATATTAACAGACTTCTAAGAAATGACTATATGATCATCTCAGTAGATACAGAAAGAGAATTGACAAAATCCAATTCCTATTCCTGATTTAAAAACAAAAAAAAAACAAAAAAAAAAACCTCTCAGCAAACTAAGAATGTAAGGGAACTCCTAATCTAATAAAGGGCATCTACGAAAAACCTACAGCTAACATCATCCTTAATGGTGAAAGACAGAATGCTTCCTCCTGAAGATAAGGAAAAAGGGAAGGATGCCCACTCTCACTACTTCCATCCAAAAATGTATTAGAGATTCTAGCCAGTGCAAAAGGGCAAGAAAAAATAAACAACCAGTTCAGAAAGGAGGAAGTAAAACTGTATTTATTCACAGACAGGACTGTAGAAAATCTATAACCATATTTTGCAATTCTGCACCTTTCAGATTATATACATGGTAACCACCCCTCCTCTGAAATCTTCTCTATTCTGCCCTGATGAGTT
>NW_024426248.1:0-1049 GCF_017311325.1 Ursus maritimus | reverse complement strand
CCTGGAATAACCACCAAGAAAGGCATAACTAACAAGCTGTTAATAATGGTAATAAAAATGAATACTAAAATATACTCTTTTAATCCAGAACAAGACCAAAAAAGAAGAGCAAGGTAAAGATGGGAAATGTAAAAACAAATATAAAATATAAAGATGGTAGACTTAAACACAACATTATCAAAGTTACATTAAATGTTAGTAGTCTATATACTGCAATTAAGGGGCTACATAAAAATGCAAGACCCAACTATGTACTGTGTATAAGAAACCAACTTTAAAAATAAAGACACAGATAGGTTAAAAACAAACGGGTGGAAAAAGATATGTCACGCAAACACTAATCATAAGAAAGCTTGAGTGACTATGTCAATATGAGGCAAATTAGACTTCAGGACAAACAGTATTTCCAGGGATAAGGATAGAGACATTTCATAATGGTAAAGTGGTCAGTTCATCAGGAGCACAACAATACTAAATGTGTGTGCTCCTAACAACAAAGCCTCAAAAAACATGAAGAAAAAAAAACCCAAATACAACTGAAAGGATAAATAGACAAATCTACAATTAGAGTTGGATATTTCAACACTCTTAACTCAGTAATTGATAGAATAAGTAGACCAAAAAAAAAATCAGTGAGGAGATAGAAAACCTGACCAACACTACTATAACTAACCAACTGTACCTAATTGACATTTATGAAACACTGGACCTAACATTACCAGAATACATTTTCTTTTCAAGTTCACTAAAATAGACCACATTCTGGGCCATAAAAACAAGCCTCAGTATATTCAGAAGAATCGAAATAATACAAACTATATTTTCCAACCAAAATGGAATTAAGTGAAAAATCAATAACAAAAGACATCTGGGAAATTCTCAAATATTAGGAAATGACACAGTACACCCTAAATAAACCATGGGTCAAAGAAGAAATTAGAAAATATTTTGAGCTGGGGCACCTGGGTGGCTCAACTGACTCTGGATCTCAGCTCAGGTCCTGATCTTAGGGTTTTGAGTTCAAGCCCTGCATTGGGCTCCATGCTGGG
>NW_024426247.1:0-1049 GCF_017311325.1 Ursus maritimus | reverse complement strand
TTTAGATTTTTCTATTCTTTCGAGTGAGGCTTGGATGGCTCACTTTGCAGTGTCCCATAGGTTTTGGAGAGATGTGTTTCATTTTCGTTTGTTTCCAAAAATTGTTTGATTTCCTTCTTAATTCCCTGGTTTATCCAATCATTCTTGAGCAGGATGGTTCTTAGTTTTCAAGTTTTTGAATTTCTTCCAAATTTTTCCTTGTGATTGAGTTCCAGTTTCAAAGCATTGTGGTCTGAGAATATGCAGGGAAAAATCTCAGTCTTTTCGTATCAGTTGAGACATGTTTTGTGACCCAGTATATGTTCTATTCTGGAGAACATTCCATGTGCATTCAAAAAGCATTAGTATTTGTTGTTCTGGTGTGTAGTATTCTGTATGTATCTATGAGGTCCATCTGGTCCAGTACATCATTCAAAGATCTTGTTTCTTGTTGATTTTCTGTTTAGGTGAACTGTCTATTGCTGAGAGCGGAGTGTTGCGGTCCCCTACTATTAACGTATTATTACCTATATGCCTCTTTATTCTGGTTAGGAGTTGGCTTGTGTATCTAGCTGCTCCCATGATGCAGGCATAGATATTTATAATTGTCATATCCACTTGTTGGATACATCCTTTAAGAATAATATAATGTCCTTCTGTATCTCTAACTACAGTCTTTAGTTTAAAATCTAATTGCTACCCCAGCTTTCTTTTGAGGTCCATTGGCATAAAAAATGGTTTTCCATCCCTTCACTTTCATTCTGGATGTATCTTCAGGTTCAAAATGAGTCTCTTGTAGACAGCAAATGGCTGGGTCATGTCTTTTTATCCAATCTGCAACCCTGTGGCTTTTTATGGGAGAATTTAGGCCATTCACATTGAGAGTGATTATTGAGAGATATGATTTTAATGATGTCATATTGCCTGTGAAGTCTTTGTTTCTATAGATTGTAAATTTCTGTTCTGTATCACTCTTGGGATCTTTTTACTTTTATAGAACCCCCCCTTAATATCCCCTGGAGGGCTGGCTTGGTGGTTACAAATTCCTTCAGTTTCTGCCAATCTTGGAA
>NW_024426246.1:0-1050 GCF_017311325.1 Ursus maritimus | reverse complement strand
CCTTGACAAATAAAGTAAAATTGACAAATAAAATTACCATGCAGCAGGTAGGGAGTGGTATAAATAATTATGGAAGGCTTTAAGCTTAGATTAAAAATGTATGGAAGGTTTCAGCTGTTACATAATAGATGAATCAGAGTTAGCCAGGTTAGTGGATGGCCGTGTTTCTAGAGGGGGATATTTTTAATCAGGAAGAAAATAACAAAAACACCAGTATCTGTATGTCAACATGTAAACATTTGGTGAAGACGTATAATTGAAGAACTAAAAGAAATTTAATTTGACTGAAATCTAGAGTAGATAGGATTTATCTAGATAAGAAAAATTACATAGTATTAAACTTCTTTTAAGAACAATAAAAAGCCATTGGTTGGGGAAAAGGATTGCGTTATTAAAAGGAGTATCATGATAAGATTTATATTTTAGAAGCTTCTCTTTGTCCGGAGGGTACAAAATCAATTATACGAAGGTAAGACCTATTTGTAAAATGGAGAGTAGGGAGCTCAACAAATTCTTTTCCCCAAAATAACAATAAAATTGGAAAAAATATCAGAAACAATTTCAGAATTCTGGATATTGAGCACCAGCATGCAAAAAATGAAAAGCAATAATTTGTAAAAGACTACTGAATATTAGTCAGGTAGGAACAGTAGAAGACTGTAGTACCTTTGCTTGAGGTTTCTCACATTATCACAACTCACATCAGTTCTTTCAGCATGACTGTTCTACCAGGGTGGGGCAAACTGTGGAAACCAGCAGGTTTGCTGCCAGATTTAGAACTGAAGACAGAAAATCCTATGCCCAGAAGTGTTGTCTAAAATAATAATAATAATAACCTCAGTGCAAGAAATTAGGAAAGTCTAACATTGCAGGTAGTCTTTATTGATATATTGGATGGAACAAGAAAGAAACTGTCAGACTAGCCAGAATATTAAGAGGGAGATCCAATAAATGAAACAGTTATAAGAGGCCTTGATAAATTTGCACATATTCCTGAATGTTTGGACAGCTATGGACATGCACAAGACTACATGCATGCTCAGGAGAGGT
>NW_024426245.1:0-1050 GCF_017311325.1 Ursus maritimus | reverse complement strand
CAACTCCTTCATGTTTCTGAGCTCCATTGTATTTATCTGTTACAGTGAGGCATATCTAAATTGGAGACTCTGACTTTCCTAGTAGGAATAAACTGCTACGTCTGTATGCATAAGAGCAGAGATAGGACAAATCAGTCTTAAGAAATAGAACAGCCACCAAGCAAATAAAACTCAATTAAAGAGTAACTGATTAAAGTAGGATATGGGTCAAATCCCAATTTAACACCTTGACTTAAAAATGAAGGGTTTAATAACATGTGTAGACCCTGTGTGCACCATTCAAGTTATCTTAGCCCTATCCTATCCCAGCCACTACTGCAGTGATTGGGGGTGTGCACCTTAGGGCAGCTTCACACAGATGCTACTTGACAGCTCCATACCTGCAACCTCTTGTTTTGGATCTTTCCCTTCCTGTCTTGGGATTTTCTGGTATCACAGCTTCACAGCTGAGGGCATATATGCATCTCATTCGTGGTGTTAGCGCAAACCAGAGATGCCTCTTTGGGCCACCCTTCCTCAAGAGGATTGAAGAGCTGAAAATAAATATTTCCCTGGGATCCTGTACTAGTGATTATCAATCCCATACCCATCTTTGTCTTGTCTTTCTTTTCTTCTCTGAGACATTCCCCTACCTTCTCTTTTCCCACTCCTGGCCTCCAGGATCATGTCCTAAATAACCTGCCGGCACGCAAGACTGCATTTATAGCCCCTGCCTTCCTGAGAAACCAAGCCAGGGAAACAGGAGGCAAAAGTATGGCTGACCCTTGAGCAAAGTGTTGATCCCTACACAGTTGAAAATCCACCTATAACTTTTGACTCCCCCAAAGTGTAACTACTAATAGTCTATGGTTGATCAGAGAAGCCTTACTGCTATTATAAACAGAGAATTAACACATATTTTATGTTTTATGTATCACATACTGTGTGTATTCTTATAATAAAGTAAGCTAGAGAGAAAGATGTTATTAAGAAAATGATAAGGAAATACATTTATAATACTATACTGTAATTATTGAAAAAAATCCACATGGAAATAGACTCATGGAGTTC
>NW_024426244.1:0-1050 GCF_017311325.1 Ursus maritimus | reverse complement strand
GCTCCCTGCTCAGGGGGGAGTCTGCTTGAGATTCTCTCCCTTGAACCTCCCCCTGCTCACATGCTCTCTCTTTCTCTCTAAAATAAATTACTAAATCTTTAAAAAAATGAATGTCCCTATACTTCCTATTTTTAAAAAGAGGTTAGAGGCCTTGTCATCTCACTTATTTCTCTTTGCTCAGTTTCTTTGGAGGTTTTTGCCTTTGTAAGCATGGTTCCTTGGGATTTTGTAATAGAGAATTAAGATAAGAAGAAGGAGAGCTGGAAGGCAAGTCTTCAGATAGGGCTTGCAGAACAATCACTCAGAGAACCTTTAGAGAAGTTTTGAGAAAGGTAAGTGTATTTCATGAATAAAATGAATGGGACAGAAAAGAGAGTTTTCAGAGTATGTTGCTGTGGTCAGAAAATCTCCCTCAAGTGTTGAGAAATACAAGTAGAAGAAAAGAGATCTGAAAAAATATAATTCATAATGACTTTTGGTTGCATGTACCTCGACAAAAAAGAGCCACGAATTCAATGCAGTTACAGTTTAATACCTAAACATAAATGAGTGAGTGAGTGAGTGAAGGAACAGGTAAGAGCCAGACCAGCACTGTCATCTGGGGGGAGGGTATTTCGTATCTTCATTAGAATTACTGCAGGCTATCCCATGTAATGGGTCATAACCAGAGAATTTTGTGGCATTTGACTTAGAAGGGGCAGTTTTGATTTTCAAATTTGCAAGATCAGGTGATAAGTATTTCATAATAGTAAAGGTGCTTTAATAGAACTATATCCTGATGAGCCTATTAAAATAAATCTATATGCGAATGTGTGACAAAGCATTGAACAAATTGATCTGTTTGATGAGATTGCTTAATATTTTCCAATTAAGTTGTATTGACAAATATAATTATTTCAGTGTTACTGTAGCTGGCATGGAGCTGTGTGAGCGTGTTTATTTTGTTATGGATAATGTTCAGCTAGTAGTATGTGTGGTTATCGTTAATGCGCCTCCTGGTTATGAGAGTAGAACTTATTAATTCAGCAGAGAATGATTGCCCTAGCAGAT
>NW_024426243.1:0-1050 GCF_017311325.1 Ursus maritimus | reverse complement strand
TATCTACATTCCCTTGCAGAAGCTAGGTCATTGATAGAAATTCTTTGCTCTTGTAAACTGCTAAGACATTTGCAAACTGAGGGAGACTCAAGTCTTGCAGGATTGTGGTCTCTAAAGGTTAACTATTTCTTTGTCCTTTATGGCAGCCAGGAGTGCCTACACCCCATGGGGAGGGGGGGAGGGGGAGTTGCAGGGTGTCAGTTTCTGCTTTGTCCTCAGCTTGCCTTCTATTCCCTCATCAATACCAGTGTACTTTTAACATTTGGTCATTTCAATCTGAGTCAGTCCTCACCACACAAACAATTATTTTCCAAAGGTTCCCTTCACAAACCTTCTACAACTTTCTTTTTCATTTAGATGTTGTCCTAAGCCCTCTCTTTCTAAATAGTCTGATTTTAGGATAAAATTACTTTATTTGACCTCAACAGAAATATATTCTTGTTTCTAGGGGCGCCTGGGTGGCACAGCAGTTAAGTGTCTGCCTTCAGCTCAGGGCTTGATCCCTGTGTTATGGGATCGAGCCCCACATCAGGCTCCTCCACTATGAGCCTGCTTCTTCCTCTCCCACTCCCCCTGCTTGTGTTCCCTCTCTCGCTGGCTGTCTCTATCCTGTCGAATAAATAAATAAAATCTTAAAAAAAAAAAAGTATATATATATTCTTGTTTCTTATACCTTCCTCACACATCTCCTACTTTCCCACATACTGATGCTTTCCTTACCCTTTCCATCAGTTTTAATGACATTTGGCAGAATTTCATCTCTTAGAAACCTTAGTCTCCAGGGAAAAGTAAGCAGTAACCAATTGTGAACTGTCTGTTCCACTAGAATTGTTTAGATCAGAAATCTATGAATATGTTCTAATATCATGCTTCCCCATAGTACAATCTTTTTAATAAAGCATAAGGCCTGTTTACCAACAGACCTGAGTATCTTCAGCTTCTGTGCAATAAGAAGAAAGCAGATAAACTATGTTCAGTAAGCAATACTTTAGTGATCTGTTGTTTCTGGAAAAAAACTTAGGTAGTCAATGAATTCAGTGCAATTTATTG
>NW_024426242.1:0-13261 GCF_017311325.1 Ursus maritimus | reverse complement strand
TATAATAAACTGTGCCTAGCTACACCACTTATAATAACACCAAACTTCCAGGTACTTAAAAACATTCATCATTTGAATGGATAAATAGGTACTGGTGCATTCATATTGTTTAGATAAAGGAGAAACAATGACCTACAACCACACACACAATATGGATGATTCTCGCAAATATTGTATTGAACAAAATAAGTCAGACATAAATGTGTACATAAGGTACAATTCCATTTATATGAAGTTTAAATAAATCTATGCTGTTACCTACAAATATATGGTCAATTAATCTTTGACAAAGCAGGAAAGAATAGCCAATGGAAAAAAAAAAGACAGTCTTTTCAACAAATGGTGCTAGGAAGTCTGAACAGCACCATGCAAAAGAATGAAACTGGACCACTTTCTTACACCTTACACAAAAATAAATTCAAAATGGATTAAAGACCTTAGTGTGAGAAAGGAAACTATTAAAATCCTAGGGAGAACACAGGCAGTAATCTCTTTGACAACTGCCATAGCAGCTTCTTTCTAGATATATCTCCTCAGGCAAAGGAAACAAAAGCAAAAATAACCATTGGGACTGCATCAAAATAAAAAGCTTCTGCACAGTGAAGGAAACAATGAATCAACAAAACCAAAAGGCAAACTACAGAATGGGAAAAGATATTTGCAAATGACATATCAAATAAAGGGTTAGTTTCGAGCATCTATAAAGAACTTATAAAACTCAACACCCAAAAAACAATCCCGTTAAAAATGGGCAGAAGACATGAATAGTATTTTTCCAAAAAGATATAGAGATGGACAACAGACACATGGAAAGATGCTCATCACTGATCATCAGGGGAATACAAATCAAAACTACAATGAGATATCACCTTGTACCAGTCAGAATCCCTAAAATTAACAACACAGTAAACAACAGGTGTTGGCGAGGATGCAGAGAAAGGGGAACCCTCTTACACTGTTGGTGGGAATGCAAACTGATACAGCCACTATGGAACACAGTATGAACATTCCTCAAAAAGGTAAAAATAGAGCTACCCTAGGATCCAACAATTGTACTACTAGATATTTGCCCAAAGGATACAAAAAATACTAATTTGAAGGAGTACATGCACCCCAATGTTCATAGCAGCATTATCAACAATAGCCAAATTATGGAAAGAGCCCAAATGTCCACTGACTGATGAATGGATAAAAAAGATATGGTATTCCATATATAAGCATATGGAATATATACTATATATATATATGTATGTATATATATATATATATACACACACACTATATATATACATATATATAATGTCCATATGTATATATGGAATATTACTCAATCATTAAAAAAACGAAATCTTGCCATTTGTAACAATGTGGATGGAACTAGAGATCATTATGCTAAGGGAAATAAGTCAGCCAGAGAAAGACAAACACCATATGATTTCACTTAACATGTTTGTTAAGAAACAAAACAAATGAACATAGAGGGGAAAAAAAAGGAAAGAGAGAGAGGAAAACCGACAAACAGACTCTTAACTATAGGGAACAAACTGATTACCAGAGGGGAGGTGGGTGGGGAGATGGGTGAACTAGGTGATGGGGATGTACACTTGTGTGATGAGCACCGGGTGTGGCATTGAATCACTAAATGCTATGCCTGAAACTAATATTACACTATATGTTAACTAACTGGAATTTAATTTTTTAATTTTTTTAAAAGATTTTATTTCTTTCTTTGTTAGAGAGAGAGAGAGCACAAGCAGGGAGAGAGGCAGGCAGAGGGAGAAGCTCCCCACTGAGCAAGGAGCCTGATGTGGGATTCAATACCAGGACCCTGGGATCATTACCTGAGCGAAGGCAGATGCTTAACCGAATGAGCCACCCAGGTGTCCCAGCTAACTCAAATTTAAATAAAAACTTGAAAAAATAAATAAAGCAAACAAAGCAAACAAATAAATCTATGCTGTTAGAATACAGAAAGAAAAACCAGTGCCTTTTAAAGATGTGAAGAGATATATAACCTCAATAGTAATAGTACAAATAAAAGTTAAAATGATACTATGACACAATTTTTTGCTTATCAGTTTGGTAAAAATCCCAAAGTTTAGTAATACCTTGAATTATGTGGGGAGTATAATACTGAAAAAAAATGGAAATTGGTACCATCCTTAAAGAGTAAGATTTGCCCATAATGTATGAAAATGTTTTCTTTGGCCAGGGTGTATAAATGTCACTCATAGAGCTCCTTAAATACAGATCTTGAGTCCCACCTCTAGAAATTTGGATTTAGGAATCTGGGGTGGAGATTAATCATTTTCATATTGTCAAGAGTCATGCAAGGGTAATTCAAAAAAGCTAAAGGATTTCCCCCCGCTATGATTTCACCACTCTTGCAGGATAAAGGTGAAAGCATTTTGCACTAGGTATTGTCAAGCTTTGGAATTGTCTCATTATTCAAATCAGAAAATTAGAATTATTAATGGATTTTATGGAAGAATAGAACTTTTAAGAAAGATAATTTTTAATCAGTTTCTCCTTTCTAATAAATTATACAATGGCCTCATCACATGTGAAAGCAGTAAGCTTTTCTAGAGAATTGAGATACACAGTAGTGCCTGAAGAAATGACAAATGATTATCCTGAAATAAAACAGCTGTTAATTATATTTTTATGTGTCTGTGCTACACCTGAACCTCTCTAGATGTGTGTGACAAACTTGGATTTTTTTTTAAAGCAGTGAGTACTCATTTCTAAAAGTACTAAGTTGTTAATTCCATCCCACCACAAATGTACATTTTATGTCTAGGAGTCTTGTTGAGGTCAAAGGGAACATGACCCATGGGAAGTAAATAATATTTCAAAACAGACTATATTTCAAGCAACACAAACTAGTTAAGTATAAATAGCCACTAAAAAATAAATAGTATTAAAAGGGGGAATTTTCAAATGTATATTCACCTAGCTAGTTTAAATCCTAAACTTTCACGGGAGCCCATATTACCTGAGTCCTTCAGAATATTATAGTCATCATTTCATTAATATTGAAGGACAATATCTTCAGCCCTTTTAGAACATCCTATTAGTGACAGAGAACCACTCTTCACCTTACATATGCAGATTCTAAGAAAATTTCTGTTTCTCCCAGACCTATTATGCCCCATGCCCTATTTCCACAGAATTCTACATCTCCATTTTGGTCTCACTTCATATAAATGCATCATCTTCCCAGTTTTACCTCTTGTCTCCTTCTGCTTTATTTAACCAATAAATTTAATTTATGTTAATTATTCGTATTTGGAGAAACTTCAGAAGATTGAAGCATTGCATCATACAGGCTCCAACTTAAAACAATATTACACATCTGTGTCTTAAAAGTTCTCACCATGAAGAACTTTCAACTGATTGTGTATGTCTAACCTTTGCATCAGCCTGTCGCTTTCTCTTTGTCTCTTACAGACTCTTATCACCTCCCCCTCTGTCCCACTCTCTGCTCCAAATACCTCACAAGGTCCTTTCTGTTTCCTCTCTCATGCATTAAGGCTTGAACTGTCCTAAATTTTATGTCTAATAGAGTTTCATTTTCTTCCCTAAGCCCCAAACCATTTCTTGGCTTACCTAAGTGCTGTAATACCATTAAGATGGTCTTCTAAACAAAGGAAAATCTACTTGGGACCATTTTTATTAAGCACTAAGATATTCTAATTGCTAGCCTTTTATTTACTCTGCCCCCAAATGAACTATAAGGCAGGGCCTCAATCACTTACTTATCAGGGTAAATTCATAGGGCATGTGGAAATTTTACTTTTTGCCTTGTGAATGTAGGACAGATCCTAAGCAAGGTTATTTAGGGTAATCAATTCTATTCCAAAGGTCTTCAACTTATGTTAACTTATCACAAATGTCTTCACCATATTTCTTTCATGGCAGGAGTTGGAATCCTTACCATGACTGTTATTTCTCCTGAAGGCGCTCTATAAAATATAAAATGTTCCCTATGAGAGTTTCAACTTAAACCACTATCACTTTCCAAACCAAAGCATTCCGAGACCCACCCAGGGGGAAAGAAGAAATAAAGGGTATACGGCATTACTTTAAAATACATTTACTCTACTCATATATACATCGGTAGATCATTTAGGACGAAAGCATGCTTATGGTTGCACACAACCTGGGCAATCATCTAAATGAATGTTAACCAAAGCACATTTAATGTGAGGACAGCAAAACAAAACAAAACAAAAAACAATAAGCCAAAAGCAAAATATATCCATTCAGGACTCCTGCTAATTTCTACGAATCGGGACAGATTATTCAGATTTCACAGAACTGTAAGGATCACAATCTTCAGATTTTTCATTATCTGAATATTAGACCCTATGATGAACTACACAAAGGAAAGGCTTTTTCCCCTTTGTGCTCTAACCTTTGTCTTAACTATGAGACTAAGAGAATAGCCCAGACCCTTTTATATCTTAATATTTTTTCCCTAAAATGTTCTTTTTGCTATGTCCTCAGTGTCACTATAATGTTTCAGGACATAAATGTGATTTAAAAAGAATGGTTTTGGTTTTAATTGATTAATTGATCATTTAGGAGGATGTTGGAAAGATTTTCTCCCATTATGGTCATGAAGATTTTGTCACTCATGTGACTTTTTTTTTTTTTTTTTGCTCTAACATTTTAGAGCACATTGAAAATATTTTCACAAAATAAACATTGGAAAGAAGTTGAAAAAAAAGGCCAAAACATACTTAAATGTAAGTAATCTCCCTGGGCAGCCTCTTTCAAGCAATTTTAGTAGAATTTAATAGGAGATCATTTTCAACTTCAATTTGCCTCAGTAGTACAAAAGTGTTTAAAAGTTTAAATATAACCATTTGTCTTTGCTGGACATCTCTTAGAATTTGACTTTTAACTTCATTGTATTTTTATTTCTATAGTTTTATTTTTCACTTTCTTCCTTTATATTTCAATTTTTCCAATGATTTATTTTGCCTTGTTCTTGTTTATTTCTGCAGGTCTATAAAATACATTCTGTCTTTGTTTCTTCTTGAGTTATTTTTGGTTTATTGCTTCCCACTTGAGATCGCGTGCTTTTCTTTTAGTTAAAAGAATACTTATCAACATTTTTCTATTTCTTCCCAATAGAATATGTTTTCTATTTGAACATTTTTTAACCAGTTTCTGTAATATGATTTCAGACCTTGATATTAAAATTTATTACTTCAGCCTCAAAGGCATGTTATAAACTATTCTGAAACAAAAAATTAAAAGTTTCTTTGTTCTTTGTGATTTATATATAATAGCAAAACTGAGTCCTAGTCTGTAAAGTTTAAGTAACAAATTATGCACTTGGTTTTGTGTGTGTATGTTTTGTTTTGTTTTGTCTTGTTTACCACTAGGTAGGCCTGGGTTCAATCAGATTTTATATAATTTTATTTAATTCTGTCTTTATTTGAATTTTTCCCACCTGCAGGATAAAAAAGGCAATCCATTGAGACCTGGTTCATTGTTATCAAGAGAGATAGTAACAAATTTCTACTCAAGAATAAAGAATAACTAAGGCATTGTCTTAGTCTTAATTTAGATTGGTTATCTGTGAATTTTAGAGGCATTCCTATTGAATTTATTCCACATTCAACCATTTGCTTAGTGATCTATTACTAAAACATTTTTTAAAAGATTATTTATTTATTTGAGAGCGAGAGTGTGTGAACAGGAGGAAGAGGGAGAGAGAATCTGAAGCAGACTCCATGCAGAGTGCAGAGCCTGATGCAGGGATCGATCTCATGGCCCTGAGATCATGACCTGAGCCTAAACCAAGAGTGAGCCACCCAGGTGCCCACTAAAACATTTTTTCCCTATTTGCATACCATTTTGGCCTGTCTTTGAATGATTCTCAGTTTTCCCTGTTCTTTCTTTTTTTGTTGGTGTTTCCCCATCAGGTGGTTCTGTATCTCGCCCAGTGTGGAACCTGCTACTGTGTTTCAGTTTAGCTTTGTTCTCTCTGTTGAGCTTAATATTTTATTAGTTTAGGGTACAAATTAATTACAGCTCTTTCAAAGTATAATTTTCAGGGAAGATAAAGGCAAAACAAATAGATAATGAAAAGGTATCAAAGATTTCTTTAACTTGTGAATGTGAAAACTATTGAAGTGGTAAAACCAGATCGATGAGCATTTGCGAAACAGGATTTATTAAATTAAAGAAGGTTGGAATGAGTTTAGTTAAAAGACAAGCTCATATAAATTAAACCATAAGCATTCTGACTATTTTTTCTACTGGACAAAAATCTATAAGTTAACATCTAACCTCATGGAGAATGAGCCTTAATAAATATAAATATCAAGTAAAACAGATATGTATCATCTAGAGGATTAAAATATCTTTGAGTATGCTTATTAGACAAAGCTACTGTATGGTTTTCAAAAGACAGACAACCATCTTTTGTCCATTTGTCTAAATATTTGATAACCTTTTGTAACCTCTCTCCTTTCTAGATTCTAAACCAATTGAGAAGATATAAGAATATAAAATAAACTAGCTATATTAGCCAAAGCCAATAATAATTCCTGTTCTCTTCTCACTCTTGTCCCAAAATACTTAAACTCACTCAGTGACAATAGCAGAGCTGGATAGCTACAGGTTTTGCCCCCAGTGACAGGGCTTGCTGTGGTGGGTTAACATGGAAGAGACAGTACATGGAGCTTGAGATGCAGGGGATCTACATATGTCTCAGTTATAGGTAAGCACCAATGCTTCTCCACTCAAGCCAGTGCAGAGCAAGATTTCCCATCCTTAATTCACTGACCTGCCAATGAGAAGCATTGGGTAAAGAGAATGAAGAGATGGGGGAAATGTTCTAAGAGGAGATCTGTTCAAATAGTATAGATCAAATCATAATAAAACATAGTCATCAGGGTTATCTTTTCTCCTAGGTAAAAACTACAATATCACATCTAATTTTATAAAGACTGGGCCCTGATAAATAGTAGACAGCAAGCAAAGCAGGAATATAATTCTCAGATAATTAAAATTTCTTTGATCCCTCTTACAAGTCACATATTCTTTCTCTATTAATATACACAAGATTTCCCTTTTAAGGAGTTCTACCTCCACACTGAAATAATCTATTTTAACTTCACAAGGATGATTCTAAACCCCCTGCTATATTGTGACTCCATCCCACACCCCTGACATTCAGGCCAAAAGTCATAGCCAGTGCCTTATTCTGTTGTTTTTTTCATTTTTCTCATTCTGTCATAATGTCATCGCTTTTTCCTGTTTGGTAATGGAGAAATAAAGTACACTTTTTGGAGGAATGCCATTAGAAGATATGATAATGGCAAAAAAAAATCAGATCCCACACCCCTGACATTCAGGCCAAAAGTCATAGCCAGTTCCTTATTCTGTTGTTTTTTTTCATTTTTCTCATTCTGTCATAATGTCATCGCTTTTTCCTGTTTGGTAATGGAGAAATAAAGTACACTTTTTGGAGGAATGCCATTAGAAGATATGATAATGGCAAAAAAAAAGCAGCAAAATATGTGTGTGTGTGTGTGTGTGTGTGTGTGTGTATATATATATTTACTTTAAACCCTTACTAGATCCAAGACGCAGGCTTGAGTGGTTTGAGATTAATGAGATTGAATTTTTAAAAATGAGATTGAATTTAACAATGAGATTGAATTTTAAAGAAATGAAATACTCAACCAAGTGACCTATAATGAGGCACTTTCAAATTCAAGAATATCTATAAAAATTATTGGTATAAACAGTCAGTAACAGTGAGGGATCTGAGATTTTATCATAACTTCATGTTAACAATTTAGTTTTCTATAGTTCCATGGATGCTGACAGAAGATATTAGACTCCTGGGTCAGAGGAGGACAGTTTATTAGCATAGCAATATCACTAGCCGGAGTATCATAATGTTGGTTCTTCCTGCTCCTATCCCCACAGACAATGGAAAGAGGTTCATGTGATACCTGAAAATGTGGTGGGTTTCATTATAGGACAGGAACTCTGAGCTTAGAAAACTCAAAAAGTTTTACAATGGATATTAAGCATGCCAGTCCTTCGCTTCAAAGAGAGAGACCGTCTTTCTTTCGAGTCTGTAATTATACCTGGCCTTCCCCCTCCTACACACACACTATCTTCTTCTCCAACAATGTTTGCAAAACAAACATTCTTAAAAAGGTATTCAGAACAAAGATAGTCTTTGCTTGTCAGATGTGCAGAAATGCAAGAAGATATCCATAGAGACTCATCTCCTAACAATACATACTTCTCAGTCTTACACCATCTTGGCTTCTAGTATATTTTTCTGTATTTCCTGTTTTTCCTATTAGCCTGCCAATTCATCAGCACTCTGACAAATCTGATCAATAAAGGCTGGGAGTCCCTTCAGTCTGACTGAGGCCGACATTGCAGTATTGACATCAGTAATGCTCCCAAGATAACAGGACCTATTAGCTGAAAAAAAAATTCATAAACCATCAGAGAGTTACCATATAATGCTATGACACCTTCTCCTGTGTTAACTTTTCCTCTGAGTCCAAGGCATTAATTCAGGTAAAGCTGGATTTCCTAGTGATTGTTCAGACTCTGCTTTGTCCACAGAGAGCAAGTCAAGGACAGTTCTGTCATCCATAATAATATTGGCCAGTGAGTTGAAGCTTACCTGAATGTCTTTCAGGGCAGAGGTGATGTCACTGATCACTTTTGCTAAAGTCAGGAACAAATATCAAATTACAGTTTCTAATTGGATGGCTCCCTTTATAAGGATAACTGGCCACTGCTTGTATATAAATAAGTTATGTATCCTTCTAGGGAGTTTCTGTAAGTAAGTAAGGGTAGACTCAATTTAAGAAATCACGAGGCTTCTGACGGGTATGTGATTTGCTGGTGTGTGTCCTTAAACACTTGTAACTCTCTTACAATCACTCCTAAAGTGCAAGTACTATATTTGAGAGGGGTCAAGTTAATACCTAACTTCTACACAATAAGTACAGTTTGTACTGTTTGGGTGCAAGTGTTATGTCTGGAAGAAAGTATTGTTTATAAATGTTGGGGCCTCCCATGTAGGACTTAAATGTCAGTCTGTGTACACCAGTGAATTTTCCTACATGCAAAACATCCAGGTATCTGAAAAATACAGACAACATTAATATCCCCACTGTCCCTGGCTGTCCTAGATGTTTGGGCTATTGCTCTTCCTTCAGCACTATAAATCAGAGTTTCCCATTTTGGTAGCTAAAAATTCACTGCTTTTCCAATCATACTCTACTTGAATAGACTTTTTTTTTCATCCAGAAGCATTATAGGTTGGAGGGAGAAGGAAAGTTCTAGAAAATTTACAGAAAAATAATGTGCCCCCTACCTTGGTCTATGTGAGCCAATGAACCACTGTGAGGTTACTCACCAAGCAGTGTACTCTACCAAGAGGTCATTATGCTTCCTATATAGGACTATGTCATTCCGACAAGGGGACCAAGGTAACTGCAAATCAGAATTAGGTTTGAATAGAATCCTTTTGACCAGACTGTCACCCAGAAGATTATATCATTCAGATAGAATTGAGTGGCAAATAGAATAAGATAAGCATCATGCAAAGAAACAGAGTATAATCTCAAATTTTCAAATAGGTCTATGTAACTTCATACCCCTTCCATCCTGATCATTATCCAGGAATTGGTCAAGAAGCGATCCCTTTTTTGGGGCGCCTGGGTAGCGCAGTCGTTAAAGCGTCTGCCTTCGGCTCAGGGCGTGATCCCGGCGTACCGGGATCGAGTCCCACATCGGGCTCCTCCGCTATGAGCCTGCTTCTTCCTCTCCCACTCCCCCTGCTGTGTTCCCTCTCTCGCTGGCTGTCTCTCTGTTAAATAAATAAATAAAATCTTTAAAAAAAAAAAAAAAAAAAAAAAGAAGCGATCCCTTTTTTAAGTGAGCTGCATAAACAGAGTATAATCTCAGATTTTCAAATAGGTCTATGTAACTTCATACCCCTTCCATCCTGATCATTATCCAGGAATTGGTCAAGAAGCGATCCCTTTTTTAAGTGAGCTGCATTTAGTGACCAAACTGCTGTACTAGTGGGAGGAGGTGAGGGAGGTACAGTGAAGAAACTTACTGCATCAAATTTTTAGGAGGCCATTCTGATACTCAACAATGTCAGAAGCCTGTAGATGGTAGGAAGCATGGGAGGTCTATTAAACACCTTGACTTTCAGCCCAGGGATGGGTGGTATTTGTTACAAAAGTCACACCCTGAACAGACTAAAGAAAGCTAGGAAAGCTGGAAACATAACACAGGCTAGTTTCAAGAACCAACAGTATGTGGCTAAAATTAACTAATTGGACTATAACAGCAACACCATAAGTTGAACAAGTATCAAGAGTGGTATGCCACTTTGATAACCCCAAGACTAGTTTAAAGTTTCAATGTAGAGTCAGGAACAGGTAGCATGCCCAGTACAATGTGGCCTCCTTCACCACAAGAGAAAGAAAGTCAAATTTGGCATTAGTCATAAGACTTTCATACAGTTGAAGCCTCAGAATCAGGAACAAAGTCCTTTATTTTATGTCCAGTTTATGACAGTGGATGCATTGCCAAATCTGGGTGATGATGGATTCAGGCAGAAATGCTTGCAATCTGCTGTGTACGGACTTAATCAGCAGCTAGAGTCCAGATGGCCTCAACAGAGAGTGGGCCTGTATCAGGTCGCTACATGAGTGACCCAAATGATTAGATCAACAGCTGTGTCTTGCTTCACCAGTGTGTGGCCCCAAACAAGAGTATCTTTAATATGCTAATCTGTAGTTTTCCAAGTGGCACACTAAACCATTGGTAATAACTTGAGAATTAGTAATATTAAACAAGGTCCATCAAAGAACATTGGCCAGAGCAATGATCCCTTGAGTTTTGGTCAATGAGCAGAGCATTTGCATCAATTTTCAGCTCTGCAAGGCTGACACTGAGTTTGAATTGTCATACCAGTACAATGGATACCATCTGGTTTTAGCTTAGTTGAACCATCCCTAGGCCAAGGTCAAGCATTATGGGAATATCTGTGACTGGAAGATCTCAATGAGCAATCAGCTTTGCTTCAGATGTCAAAGTGGGGGATAAGGATATGCTAAAGGATAGTTGTCACTTTATTTACTTTCTCATGTATAGTCGAAGGTATCATTGGGATCAAGCTGCCATATCCTTCACACATACCATTTATTTTCTACAAGCAAGATTTACTGGCTTGTAGAATCTTCTGCCCATCCAGGGTGAATCTTAGTATTAGTTGTTACACTAAAGTGGACCAGAGGCTGATCACCTGGTGATCAAAACAACGAAGTTTTCCCTATGCAGAGGAGAGATAGCAACAAATAGGACACGTTTTGAACCTACTCCTTAATACTCAGGAAGCAACCCTTTCCCCTTTCACCCATATTAACAATAGCATGTATGATCATTCATTGCCCAGTGGGCTATACAATTTGGTCAATATGTTCACTACTAATTCACATGGACTTCACTCAAATCCTGTTAATTGGCTGGATTAACATCCTTCTTCTTCCTTCTTCTTACAGAAAGCCTCCATTTAACAGCTAACATGTTAGTCTTCCACGGTTGCATGGATGCTGGTAGACCAAGGATCCCGGGTCATAGACCAGTGGATTTATTACTCACAGCTATAGCAATAGCCAGAATTTCAGCATTTTCTTGTGCTGGTTCTCCAAGTCTCAATCCCCACAAGTTGACATAAAGAGGGCCAGGTAACACTTGCACACACAGTCTTGTGTTTGAAGAGTAAGTCTGAGTTTAAAAAACCTGATACTTTAAAGTGGTAACAAAGCCTTCCTTCCCTTTGTTCCAGAGGAAGACACTAGCTTGGTCTTCCGAAGCTGTTTGCTACACTCAAAAACAAACAGAAAGCATTTCTTTGAAAACAATTTATTCTAGGAAACAGAATAAAATGTAAAGGAACATCATTTTTATTTTCTCAGTCAAATTTAAAAATATATAAACTAATAAATCATGAAAAGTGAGATTACATGAAAAGAAAAGATAATTTATAAAAATCTGGCTGAGAGAAAAAATTAAGCAGAAACTGGATAAGAAAGGAGAAAATACAAAAAATTCACTATAAAATTAAAATTCAGGTTAATCTTAAATATTATAATGTGCAGAGTCATCAAGAAAAAGAAGTAAAGATTATATGGAAGGAAAGTTAAGAAGCCTTCTCACCAGGAGAAAGAAAAAGGCAGGCATAGGAAGAGAAGGTGATAAAATCAACATAGGAAAAAAAAATGCAGGGGCACCTGCACCTGGGTGACTCAGTCTGTTAAGCAACTACCTTTGGCTCAGGTCATGATCCGGGGGGCAGGGGTGGTCCTGGGATCAAGCCCTGTGTCAGCAGGGAATCTACTTCTCCCTCTGCCCCTCTCTACCACCCACCAACCCCGCTCATGCTCTCTCTGTCTCTCCAACAAATACATAAAATCTTTAAAGAAATGCAGACATGCCCCTCTCCAGTACTTGCTCTCTCTCTCTCAAATCTCTCTCTCTCTCTCTAAAAAAAAAAAAAAAAGACTTAGAAATTTGTAAATAAAAAAATAACATTTTCGGTATTTCAAAATATCTTTTTAAAATTTCTTTAGGCAAGACTAAATATGAGAATATGTCTCCAAATTTATAGAACATGAATTATATTTAAAAATATGCCAGTGGGAGACTAATCACATTTTATTTAAGAATTTGTAATCATATAAATGTAACAAGATCAACTGTGGGTTGTTTTGCGTGTTTGCTTTTTGGTGGAGATCACATACGCACATTTCAATATTTATTTTGTTATTCTTTTTATTACCGTAAAAATAGACTGTATGATCCAAGGTATTTTCTGGGCTAGAGTTTTAATTATAAGACTACACTACCCTACTATATAATTAAAAGTAATTTATGCAATTACCTTTTCATTCACTTATACATTGGTAAAAAAAAGAAAAATACTTTACACATTTGGTACTTTGTCCATATTATAACATCCGGAATTGACAATTTTTGTTTTCTCAATAACTATGTCACCCCACTGAACACAGGCAAACTTGATCACAAGCTGTGATATTGTTAAGTAATAACTAAAACATAGGAATTCAGTGTATTTGAAGCTAAAGGAAAGTGTTATTAGTATTTGTTATTAGTATTAGTTATTAGTTTTAATGCTGCAATTGGCACTAGAAATGAACTAAATAAACTGTTTCATTTTAAG
>NW_024426241.1:0-1050 GCF_017311325.1 Ursus maritimus | reverse complement strand
GTGCGCTGTGACGAGATTTCTTTATCTCGTCTTTTCATTTCATTTCTTTTCTTTTTTCTTTTCTTTTCTTTTCTTTTCTTTTCTTTTCTTTTCTTTTCTTTTCTTTTCTTTTCTTTTCTTTTTTTTTGAGAATGTGGACAATGGCCATTGTGCAGTGGCAGTGGGATACACCTCCTGGAGCAATATGCAATCTCTCTCTCGCTCTTTCCATCTCTCTCTCTCCCTCTCTGCATCTCTCTTTCTGTGTCTGACTCTCCCTGTCTCCCACACAAAAATACAATCATATCACATAGAGCCACAAAAGACACCCCAAACCCAAGCCTCACGCACACACACCCACACCACACACAGGGAATACAATGGCTTCCTAGGACTGTAGACACATGGACACACTTTTTCACCTGGGAAATCTCCTGTCCACCACACCCCCACAACCCAATCAGGGCGGCTCGCCAGACTGAGGATTGCAAGGATGCCCCACCTGCATTAGCATCTAGAGTTTTGTCTCAGGAAGAGGCTGATTCCAGAATACGTACCGCATTCACCGGATGCTCCTGTCCCCTGCAGGTACAGAAAAGAGGACACCGTGAGGCTCAGGTCATGCTAAACACTGTCTGTCTGTGTGAGCTTTATTTCCCTCAATGACTTTAGGAACCCAGATGGAACACAGTGGTTGAGTCCAACGACCCCAAAGTAAGTGAACTGGATGCCTTAGGAAGTTGTTTTTCCTGGGGGACATGTCTGTCCAGTCCATTCAGGACGGTGACTACAAAATGCTTCATCCAAGCAGGAGAAAGTGTTACTGAGGGACAGGATCCTACCACAGCGTTTAGAACCACGTTTGGTGTCGCCAATGCTAAATGTCCTCTCGAATCAGCTAACGGTTGGCAGAGACAACCACTCAACGCTCTCCCCACCAGGGAAATTACATATGTAGAATCTCAAAAGTATATATAGCTTTTTACATAAAATCGGTATATAAAAATAATTTCATTTCCATATACAAGATGTTGACATTAGGAAAATGATTTTTGTTTTAGTATTATGTTC
>NW_024426240.1:0-1051 GCF_017311325.1 Ursus maritimus | reverse complement strand
CTTGATTTTGGCTCAGGTCATAATCTCAGGGTTGTGAGATTCAGCCCTGAGTCGGGCTCTGCCCTGGGCGTGTAGCCTGCTTAAGAGTCTCTCTCCCTCTCCTTCTACCCCCGCCTCTAAAAAAATAAATAAATAAAATAAGATGTAAATATATTACTGAGCTTACAATGTGTTCAAAAATAACATACAGAAAAAATGTGTTCTTATGAATCTTTCATAAATATAATATTTAAGTATAAAATAGGTCTTTTAATGTAAAAGTATGTTCCATTAACATGCAGTTGAACTAATTTTCATGAAAAGCCTGCTGTGTCAAGCATTGTGTTAGCATACTTTTCTCTCCCATCCCCCTACACCATTATTAGGCATAGAAACAAAGTGTAATAAATCTTCAAATCTTAAGTGAGCTCATGATGTCTCCTTGCAAAGCCCTTGGCTAATATATATGTGTTATTTTTGTCTACCGTTAAAAATATCCTGTGCATTGTTCTTAGAATTATGTAGCTGATTAGAAAGGACTATTTAAGTTTCGGCATGAATTGAAAGCACCAGCTGCCTTGTGTCAGGTGGGAGTCACAATTTCCAGGCCCTTCTAGTTCCTCATTGCTAAGAGGACTTGCCCGGCAACCGTGAGTGTTTTGTAATGCGAGCGGCAAATACCATGTCACTAGAACAAACAAGAGATAACCTGAGAAGTGAGTTGTCATCACTGTCTGATCTTTTTTCCCCTTGGGAGAAAAATTCCATGTCATTTAAACCTTCAAAACTTCAGGGTTTTCTCTATTTCTTAGAGAAATGGTTTCATCCCAAACCAGATTCAGAATGATCTCATCACCTATGTCTGTTCTCTGATCCCCAGTAATTCAATTTCTTGGTTGTTTTAAAATAAGTTAAATTAAATCTGTCTTCTAGGGATTGTAAGAATTTGTTTTTCCTCTGTATCAGCCAGTTAAATCTATTGGTTTTAACTTTGTAAAGTCTGTCTTCTATTACCTAAGCAAGAAGTAACACAGAGGGGCGCCTGGGTGGCTCAGTCGTTAAGTGTCTGCCT
>NW_024426239.1:0-1051 GCF_017311325.1 Ursus maritimus | reverse complement strand
GAACGCACTTGATAACTGAAATGCAGATTAAGTACATTATTAATTAATCATTACCTGTTCCTTTCTTGCAGGTATAGGTGAGATGATAATTGCAGGGAACATCATTCCATTGGCCATTCTCATGCCAAATGATTACAACACAATCTTCTCCAGCAGAAAAGAAGCTGTCTGGCTGGTTGGGCCTCCAGTTCTCATATTGCTGTGAAAATGGAGGAAGAACAGAACTAACTACTTGATGGTTAAAAAGTAGTAAATGATAAGAGTGATGGGGCCATAACGTGACAATGGAATTAGAAAGACTCAACAACTTCTTTTGAACTATCTAATTAAAATGATTTTCATGGTAAAGAAAAAGACTTTTACACTCTGAGTGGAAAAAATATATATCTCAAAGTCTCTCTTCAACAAACATGTATTTTTTTCCCTTTGGCAGTGAGTTATGTCTGAGAAATTTTGTTCTAGTCATCCCAGATTTCAAAATATATAATCAATGCTCAACTTCAGAAATTTAATCATGTTATTATTATTAAACATAACAATATTAGTGGAAGTGGAAGTAGAGAAAAAAATCCATAATCTCGTCACTCTGTCATGTTTTCTCCCAGGCCTTACCTGCAGGTATAATTTAATGTAGTTGTGATTATAATACAATAGGATTTTTATTCTTTCTTTTACATCTTATCACTTTAAAGTACCTTTTCTTGCCTTATTTAATGTGATTGTTTTTATCTAAGTTCATTTATTTGGTTAAAAGAACTGAGATGTTTGCTATATTTATTTTTCAGTTATCCAATATACATACACCTATCATTTCATATTCAACCTTCCTGAGTAATTCTGTTTCAGATGTGATTCCTGTGTGCACCACACAGTTAAGTTTTGCTTTATGATCTAAACTAGAAGTTGTTTTCTCTTAATAGGAACATTTATCACATTTAAGTATATTGACATAAAAGATAAGCTTTTAAAAATATTTCTTACTATGGGGCGCTGGGTGGCTCAGTCGGTTAAGCATCTAACTCTTGGTTTTGGTTCAGGTCATGATCTCATG
>NW_024426238.1:947-1051 GCF_017311325.1 Ursus maritimus | reverse complement strand
AAACGCTGGGTACCACGCTACCGCTCAACTGTGCCCTACCATGGTCAATCCTTCCGCTCACTGCACAGCCGGCGGATCGGGACTGCTGGCCTCCTGGGGGGTAA
>NW_024426238.1:703-910 GCF_017311325.1 Ursus maritimus | reverse complement strand
GCCTGGTGCCGCAATGCCTGGCATGGGGGACCCCCGAGCCTCAGCGCCAGACCCCCCCTGCCGCCCCGCCACCACTCGGGTTGCTAGGGGAGCCGCCATTCATTCAGGGTGGGATAATGGGCAGGGCCCTCCGAGTCCCCGGCGACATTCGAGGGCTCCCAGCGCCAAAACTTTGGGTACCACCTTCCAGCTCGCCAGTGCCCTCAC
>NW_024426238.1:0-365 GCF_017311325.1 Ursus maritimus | reverse complement strand
GCCTCCTGGGGGCTAACTCTAATCCTAGGTCGGCCCCAGAGGGGCCCCTCTGAAGGGGCCTGCCACCACAACGCCGGGGATTGGGGACCCTCGAGTCGTAATGCCGGACTCACGCTGCTGCCCCGCTGACACCAGTGGTGCTAGGGTGCCACGCTAGGGCGTCGTTTTGGGCGGGAGAACAGGCAGGGCCCTCTGAGCCCCGGTGAACTTTGAAGGCCCCCAGCACCAAAACGCTGGTGCCCACGCTCCGCTCGCCAGCGCCCTCACCTAGGACCGTGACTCCATTTGCCTCAAGACGGTGGATTGGGCCTGCCGGCCTCCTGAGGGCTCATTCTAGCCCTACATCGGCCCCAGAGGGGCCCTTC
>NW_024426237.1:0-1051 GCF_017311325.1 Ursus maritimus | reverse complement strand
CCTCTAAAGATCTCGGGAGCACAGAAAATCAACCTTCAACTCAGTCCATGCTTTTGGAGGTAACCAAAGACTCTAGAACAGCCCACTGACAAATGGAGGCTTTCAGAGCTCTGCTTACGTGCTGATTACTTTCCACCTCATTACAACTAGTGACCATTTATCTCAGGTTAGGATGATCCCTAAAATCTTGAAGAGATTACAGTCTCCAATGAAAGTCTTTACCAACAGGACCAAATCAAACATCCCAGATGGTCACAGACAACAGGGCAAGAATGTAGTCACCCAAATAGGTTAAATCAGAGCATTTTAGATGCCGAACTGTGGGAAAGGACCAGAAGCAGGAGCTGACTGCCTCTTCCAGCAGATAACCTTCCTGGATCCCAGTCAAGTGCTGCCAGGAAGGAATGTGGGAGTGGGGGAGGGGATGCAGAGCAGCTGTCCCAGCTGCAGGTTCCATGTTTACCTCTGGTATCACGGTAAGTTTTATGAGGGCCACACAATATTTGTTCCATAGCCAGATTTGGCTAGAGGCTGCCGAATTGCAACGTCTGCCATTAGCACTCACAACTCACAGCTGGACTCCCTAGGAATGCCATCACAGGAATCAGCTACATCCTGCACAGTACACCTACTGTTTTGGGGGGGAATCTGCTCCCTCTCACTCTTATGTCATTCAGTGCAGCTACCAATCATAGAACACCAACTCTTGGCACAGCAATCGGTCTAATGGAAGGCATGTAACCTAATCAAACTAAGTAGAGCGATTCCTCAGGACACTTGTAATTGGAGCAAGCAGAGAACAGGGTCCTTATTAGCTTTCTGTGCTGCTCAGCAGATCACCACCAACTTATTAGCTTCAAGCAGCACACACTTATCATCTTGCAGTTTCTGTAAGTCAGGAGTTTGACCAAGTCCTCCACAAGGCTGCAGTCTAGGTGTTGGCCAGGGCTCGGTTCTCATCTGGAGACTCCAAGAGAAGAACCCGAATCAGGCTGCCGACAACCCTCTTTCCTCCCAGGGAAGACTGAGGAAGTCTGCCCACCAGAGTGTA
>NW_024426236.1:0-1052 GCF_017311325.1 Ursus maritimus | reverse complement strand
ACTCTCAGTGATGCAGTTCTACGGCAGTCTGGTCACTGTGCAGGCAGTACCCCAATCGGGGGTCACTAACTCACGCTACCTGAAGACAAAGTAGACTGAGGGTAAGCTAGAATTCTGATTCCTTCTTTTTGAAGGAGGGAAAAAACAGAATGACAAGAAGACCGATTGCTTGCATCTTCTGGCCAGTGCCTGTCTTCCCTTAGAAACCAAATTATTATGTAAATCAGGGACCTGTGAGTGAGGAATCAGAACAAAGTGTGTAAGTTGGAAGCTTCGATGGCGGGTGCCTGCCGCGCGCCCCTCCACAGTTGGAAAGCACCTGGTGCTGTGCACGTCAAGCCCTTGATCTGGATACCTTCTCTTCTGGGCAGTACTTTTATGGGCACTGCTTTGTCTCCTACCCTTTTCTAATTTCTATTTCTGGACAACTCATTCAGAAAGACACATTCTTTCCTTTGATATGGTAATACCCTCCATTAGGCTGCTCGGGACCGCGCCTGGCCCATTTATCTAGAGTTCCTTTGAAAACGCCTGTTCTCATCTGTTACTGTTGACCTCAGAGTTAACTCTCACATACACCCCCCTTTCCTTGCTTCTAAGATTGTAGACGTCCCTGATTCCTGCCACAGTGCATTTGCTGGGATGGAGGGAGGCACTGAGGAAGAAGAGGAAAGCAAGCTTCCCGGAGGACATGGTGGGATTCTGGGGAAGGGTGGGGGTGGGGCATTGGCACGGAGCCAGGAACGCCCAGAGTTCTGCATTGGGAGTCAGCTAGGACTCGGTTAAGAATTGTCCTTGCTTGATAATCACATTTTTCTGGACATAGATATCAGCTAATTGGGGAAAATTACAAGGTCCTGAACTTGGCCCTGAGTGTACATATCCATCTCACTGGCTTGGTCATATTCTAAACTTTGCTGCCTTTGTGCTGTTCAAAAGTATGAACGTGCTAGGTTGCTGACAGATGAAGCATTCACTATTTGTACTGTAATGACTACTAAATGGCAAAGTACATTTTAAAGGCAAAATATTTCCTTTTTGGTGAACGAACA
>NW_024426235.1:0-1052 GCF_017311325.1 Ursus maritimus | reverse complement strand
CTCTCTCTCTCTCTCTCTCTCTCTCTCTCTTTCTCTCCCCCATCTCTCCTCTCCCCTGCCGTTCCTTCTCTGTCAAGTTGATACCGGCAACACTTAAGCAGTTGTAGCCCCAACAGCCACAGCAGCCTCAACAGCAGAAAAGGCAGCGGTAAGCAGAGCATCAGAAGCTTTCCTTTCTCTTCATTTCAAGGAGTGAGAGACGCAATGCCAACTGATGGGGAAGGGGCTGGCTGCTGTAGAATCTCAGCCCTCCTCCAGGAGCCTGGCACTGGGATAAGGAGTTGCCATGAATACACACACCAACAGGGCAACTTCCAGCTGGCACAGAGAGTAGTACCCTCAGCACTGTTGGGAGGCGCTGGGAAGGAAGAGGCCAGAGCCAGCTTCTGGCTAGAGCTGAGATGTAACCATGACAAGAGTGGGGGATCTCAAAGCCATAAGGTAGCACCATGGAGTTGGACCCAGTCTCTAACAAGGAAATCCATCTGTCCCCGAGACTCAGGGAGGGAATCCTTTCCTGAAGGTCACATGGTGATGGAAAGGAAAAGCCAAACTTTTCCAAAGGACTTGGGCTCTGCTTCAGAGAACTGAAAACAGAGACAGCCAGCAAATAAACACAAGACACCAAAAGTAAACAGATTCTCTCAGCCCGCTAGGTCTTGCCAACCTGAGCAGTGCTTCTGGACAAAGCACTCAACCAATATTATATATCCTCAGAGTACATAACATTTGGATAATGCATTAGATTTGAAAAAGCCTTCTAGAAAAGGCTTTTAGTATTGGTAGCTTTGCCCAAGATTGCAGACCCCACTTCCCACCAAACCATCGCCTATCGGTGCAAACCACAACATCTCTTTGGACCTGGCTATTGCTCCATTCCTTTTCCCAACATCACATCCCTGAAACCCCGGGCTCCAGAAGAGGGATCCCAGCCACACCCCTAACTCAAACCTGACCAAGATGCCCTCTGCCCTATCCCAGAAAGCACTCTGCTAAAACATTTGAGAAGCATGGGACGCCTGGGTGGCTCAGTCGTTAAGCATCTGCCTTCG
>NW_024426234.1:0-1052 GCF_017311325.1 Ursus maritimus | reverse complement strand
GTGTGTGTGTGTGTGTGCGCGCTACACACAAATTCTGAGAATTTGATTGAGATTACATTGACTCTACACACCATTGTGTGGAGAACTGGCATCCTAATAGTGTGGGTTTCTCCACCTTGCACGACATTTTGGCCCATATAATTCTTTGTTGTAGAAAGCTGTTCTGTGCATTGTCAGATGTTTAGCAGCATCCCTGGCCTTTACTGACTAGATTCCAGTAGCACAACCTGCTTCCTCAGTTTGGTGACCAAACATGTCTTCAGACACTGCTAAGTGTCCCCAGGAGTGGAAAATTGGGTGAGAATCACTGCTTTAATTTTTCTTTAATTTCTTTCAGCTGTTGTTTTTTATTTTAAATGTAGGGATTTTGTACATCTTTTGTTGGGTTTATCCCTATTATTTTATATTTTGGATGTTATTGTAGATGGTACTTTTTTAAATTTCAGTGTCTGATTGTTTGTTGCTAGCAAGTGGAAATGCAATTGATTTTTGTATATTGGTCTTTGTCTTAGTTTGGGCTGCTCTATTCTCTTAACTCTGTCCGAGAATAGTAAAGAGTTTCTTGGATCCCCAAAGTATTTATTCAACACTAATTTTTTGCTTTGGTTTATTGCAGTGTTTTATTTTATTTTTGGTTCTTTCATACGAGTGAGTTTTTTTCTAAGACTGATGGCCTTTTGTGGGTATTTTATGAGATAGGTTTTCTCAGGGTTTCTTTGTATCATAGATCTCATGCAGTTCTCTTTTACAACCAGGTTTTTCCTATAAATATAAAGACTAAATTAGAGGTCTGAATATGTTTCTGGAATATAAGCAGAAATATTGTATTTTAGGGTGAGCAAACAGTTAACTGACCTGAATGCTGGGGACCACCAGTGCCAGGACAAAAAGGGCCTCTCTTTTCTAGGCCACTTATTCCCCCTCCAGGAGGCTAGTACTTCGTTGTTTTTTAATGTCTTTATTAAAGATATTTGTGAAAATTTTTTTCTTGTTGCTTATTTGTTTCTTTCTTGTGTGTGTGTGTGTGAGTGTGTGTGCGTGTGTGTGTGTGT
>NW_024426233.1:339-1053 GCF_017311325.1 Ursus maritimus | reverse complement strand
GGTGGGCCGAGGTGAGGGCGCTGGCGAGTGGAAGCGTGGTATCCAACGTTTTGGCGTGGGGGGCCTTCAGAGGTCGCCAGGGGTCTGAGGATCCTGCCCTTTCTCCCGCCCTGAATGACTGGCAGCACCCTTAGTGGCCTGGGTGGTGGCAGGGAGGCATGGTGAGTCTGGCGCTGAGGCTCGGGAATCCCCAATCCCAGGCGTTGGGGCGCCAGGCCCCTAGGATGGGCCCCTTGGGGCCGACCTAGTGTTAGGTTTAGCTCCTAGGAGGCCTGCAGGCCTGATATGCCGGCTGTGTGACAAGCGAAGGGGCGGACTGAGGTGAGGGCTCAGGTGAGTGGGAGCATGGGCCCCAGTGTTTTGGCGCAGATGGCCTTCGAAAGTCACTGGGTTCTTGAGAGCCCTGCCCGTTCTCCCACCCTGAATGACCTGCGATGCCCCAGTGGGTCTTGTGTCGGCGGGGTGGCAGGGTGATTCCAGCGCTGCAGCTAGGGGGTCTCCAATCCCAGGCATTGCGGCGCCAGTCCCCTTGGGAGTGGCCCCTCGGGGCCCGACCTAGGGTAGGGTTAGCCCCCAGGAGGCCGGCAGGCAGGATACGCCACTGTGGGGCGAGCGGAGGGGCGGGCTGAGGTGAGGGTGCTGGTGAGTGGGAGCGTGGCCAATAGCGGTTTGTCTCCGGGGGCCTTCGAATGTCCCGCGGCTCAGAAAGCCCTG
>NW_024426232.1:0-1053 GCF_017311325.1 Ursus maritimus | reverse complement strand
CCCCCCCCGGCCCGGCCACTCTCTGAGACCCCACCAGATTCTGACCTAGAGTTTGGCAAGCCAGCCCACCGTCTCCCCCAGGCCAGGCCCAGTACTGGGAGCTAAGGACCCAGGATGAAGCCAAACTGCCCCCTCTCCTCAGGGAGCTCCCGAGTAAGCAGGGAGACAACCAAACAGAGAGACGTCATATCAAGATCACAGCGTGCCAGGTAAGGCTATACAGGTGAGCGCTTTGGGCCAGTACAGGTCATAGGCAAGAACACCAGCTTTGGTCTTGAACAGAAAGTTCGATCCTTCCCTGGGCAGTAACTCACTGTGTGATCTCAGCAAAGTGACCATGCTCTTTGGACCGTCAGCTTTTCTCAGCCATAAAATCAGGGCAAGTAAAAAGCCCAATCCTCCACGGCTGGTGTACAGATAAATTGGGATAAAGCTCCTGATGGGCCCACATATGCTGGCAGGGGCCCCAGAGAATCAGAAAGGGCCGGTCCCTGGTGCTTCCTAGTAGACCTGTGGGGCCGGCTGCTGATTCCTGAGTAAAGTGGCCGTTCTGTGGAGACCAGGTAGAGCTGATTTCCACTGATGGGACAATTAGAAGGTAGCCCTGAGCCTCCCTCACCAAGAGTCATGGGGACTTAACTTCTAGGGGTGGCCCAATGCCTTCCCTGTGCCCTCCCTCGGCTGGGTGGGTGGGATGGTTGGCTGGGTGGTGGCCCACCACTCACCACGCTGAGCCCCTGCACGGGGCCAGCCCTGATGGCCAATGATGCTGACGATATCAAGATAACCCAGACGGTCTCTGAGCCCAGGGAGCCTCCAGTCTAGTGGAGAAGCAAACTCATCGCTGGGTCATTGGCCCCACCCCACCCTTTTGACTTGTCCATATCACTCCCCAGTGGCTTCCATCTTATCAGATGGCCAATGGCTATGCTTCCGTCCCCATCGTCTACAGCCTCTCAGCTGCCTCTGGCCCTGCTGACCTCCCTCCTTCTCAGCCCCTGTGACAGACCCCATACTTTCCCAGGCCAGGGCACCTCCCGCAGAGGCAGGCTC
>NW_024426231.1:1413-13299 GCF_017311325.1 Ursus maritimus | reverse complement strand
AGGCCAGTAGCCCCCTCCAATCATTTCATTAACCCAAACTGTGCTCTGCCTCTCACATATACGCCACTTCCATCTGATGAAGGTATGCTGCTGTGCACAGCCATCCTTACGGCTCGGTCAGCCAAATAACACCCAGTTCGTGATGGACAGCTGAAGTTGCGTGGTAGGTGCGTGGCCTATGGTCAAGTTTTCGGTGTGTATAAAGGCCCAGGAGCAAGCCCAAAGCAGCTTCTCAAAAGGAGAGTAAGTATCTGAGAATGCTGCAGGGCCTTACTCCAAAAGTCTAAGGGCCTGCACTGTGATTGACCCAGAGGAGCCTGCCTGCCAACAGCTTCAAACAGCATCCCTATCTGCCACTGCCACTTCAAATACCATTGGATCTGTAGGATCATATGGCCCAGGTGGCAGAGCAGATTGCATGGAAGCGTGCATCAGTTGCAGAACCTTCTCTCATTCTGGGCCCAATGAAACCTAGCCGCCTTTTGGGTCCCTCAGTAAGTGGGAAGGAGGAACACACCCAAATAGGGAATAGGATGTCCACAAACTTCCAAGCGGCCCACTAGCCATCGTCCCTCTTGCTCGCCTTAGTAGAACTCAACGTAACAATTTCTTCTTCACCTTGGAAGGGATATCACCACACGAACATGGCATTGCATTGGACACCAAAAAGTTCACTGAAGTAGAAAACCCCTGAAGGTTTTTTTTAAAGACTTTATTTATTTACGTGACAGAGAGACAGCCAGCGAGAGAGGGAACACAGCAGGGGAGTGGGAGAGGAAGAAGCAGGCTCCCAGTGGAGGAGCCCCATGTGGGGCTCGATCCCAGAACACCGGGATCACGCCCTGAGCTGAAGGCAGACGCTTAATGACTGCGCTACCCAGGCGCCCCAAAAACCCCTGAAGTTTTGCCAGATTTAATTCATAGCCTCTGAAACACAAAGAGCTTACCAATGATTCTGGAGTGACTGCAACTTCTCACTTACTAGGCCCAATCATGACAACGTCATCAGCGTAACGGACCGGTGTGATACACTGTGGAAGGGAAAGGTAATCAAGATCCCGGAGACTAAATGATCACACAGGGGCAGACACTGATATACCACTAAGGTCACGTTCAGAGTGTACTGCTAGCCTTGGGAGCTGAGAGCCCACTGCCTCTGGTGGGGCTTATGGAGAGAAGTGGAGGTAGAGGCATTTTCCAGATATATAGCTGCCATACTGATGAGGGAGCAGAAGGCTAGCTGAAGACAAAGCATGAGCGTACACCCTGCAACCTCCCCCACCACCCCCTACTCCTGGAAGTTCCCAACTATCTTCATGTTATTGCCTTTCTAGAGGGACAAACAACCTTAACTTGACAGTGGCAAGGCCTCTGGTATCCTGTGAGTCTTCTTTAATGTATAAAAGTATTTCTCAACCTCCCTGTTTCCTTACCTCCCCCAACCCCATAGTATATAATCAGCCACCTCTCAAAACCCGGGGCAGCAGCTCTTTCTGCCCATGGATCCTGTCCCTGTGCTTTAATAAACCACCATTTTGCACTAACGACGTCTCAAGAATTCTTTCTTCGTCTTTGGCCCTAGACACCACCCCACTGAACCTCACCTGTATTCCAAAAGCCCATCATATGTTGCCCAACATGGGGCTGTGAGTCTTTACATCTGGACTCTGAGCTTCAGTGCAAATTTGCTGAGTACTTTCTCTTCTCTTCCTTTAATCTCCTTTCAGGGGCTCTTCAATGAGTACGGTCTTACTGGAACACTTTCATGTGGATTGCTCCGTTGCTCAGGCTGCCATCCTCTAGCCCGTGGCTACTCTATGGGGAGGGGAGAGCCTGCCTCTTGGCTGTAAGTTACTACTCTCGCCGGAATGGTAATAAGACCCAGAAACTTGATGCCCTCTTTTTACTGCTGTCCTTATACACAGTTGTCTGTCTTGGACATGGGACAGCCACCTAAGTCACAGGACGGCTGCCAATGTAAAGACTCCTGTGTGAGGTTTCCTCCTGATTGATCTAATGTGATCCCCTCCGCATCCCTGATCTAGCTGCTTCTGGCCACGGGACCTCTACTGGGCGCCGGCCGAAACCAGTATCTGATGGAATTACTAACCAACCGGGGACCGTTTCCTGGGGAAATTGGCTGTAAGGACTACATGTGTTGGAATGTCGCTTAGATCATGATGGATTTCTTTCTCTACTGTTTTCCTTCAGTGTCCTCTACTAACTATTAAAGCTACAACATTTGGTAATTTTCCCTTGCAAAACTTTTCTAGTGTTCTCCTGGGTTTAAAACAGCGGGTTCTTCCTTCCGGTCCATACACCGGCACCCATCGTAGTCTAGAATGCGATGGCGAAGCTGGGTGGGGGGAGGCAGGCCTCCTTCCTACAGGGGCCTTTAACGGCCATGGTGATCATAGCTATTTTGTTAAGGGTTGCCTTGGATCGCTTTGACACCAGGAACCTGTGACATATCCTGCACGTGGGATGCCACCCGGGAGTCAGGAGGGGATTTTCTTTGGTAGCGGACCCTCTCTAGCACCCTCTCTAGCATGGGATGGGGGCTTCTTCAGTCCCCAAGGATTCTCCCTCGGGATGCCTTTTAACCCACTGGAAACAAATTTGGATTGCCAAACTTAGGAAAGTACTGATCTCCTGCAACAGTGCATGGCCTCAGTGGGATCTCTCAGTTAGATCTCTTCTGTAAGGAACAGGGCAAATGGACCTAGGGTACCTTCATTGCTCGTACCTAGGCCTTCATTGGTCTACACCAGGACCCCGACCTAAGGGCCTCTTGCAGAATGTGTTTGCCCAAATGGGTCAGCTAGTAAACTCTCCTGACATATTGGGTAATAATTATCTAAGTAGGTCTCGTCCTACTAAACCCAGGTTGCTGGAGGTAACACAGGCCATCCCAGGCAAAGGGGACTCTTGACTCTCTTCTCTAGTACTGTTCCTCCTAACAGATGTGGGGGCTTCGCCCTCACTCATTTCCCGGGTTAATGGCTATAACTGGAGCCATCTGTGGTTAGTCTACCTCGGGACAGGGACCTTAAGGAATATTCCCAAGCAGCTGCCGAAACTCCCTTTGTTTTGGGGGAAATTCCCTGTCTTCTCTGGCCCGACATGGACTGCCTAGTCCCCCTTGTTGGTGGGAAGACATGGTGTCTGCTCCTGTTGAAGCTGATGAGCTCTAGAACCGGGAACCCTTTCTCTGACTTTTGGGGGCACTCTGCCTCTACTGTCTCCCCTCCCCCTTCTTTCTGTACTGCCTTGGGTGTGGCCTGCATAACTGGCTTCTGTACCATCCTTGGTGCCTCAGGCACCATGGCTCCTCCTACCCTCACCATCAAGGAGCAAGAAGAGCACCCCCTGGACTTAACACCACCCACTCCAGATTTCCCCACCAGTGTCTCAGGTAAAAATTGACAATGGGGAGGATCCAGGTGGAGCACAATTCAGTATTGAAACTAAGTTAAGTTTGTTGGTTTAATTAAGATAGACATGCCTCTTAAGTTATCAGCATTAAATGTGAAACTTTTATTCTATCAAGGTTTACTGAAGGTCAAACAAGCTTGTGTTATCTCTGTTGCAGGCTGTTAGTAAAACGATGACTAATATGATGGTTAATTGTCTATCTCATTAAAGGTTTCATGGGTAATTGTTAAAATAGCTTTCAAAGTCTTTGGTAACCTGAAACTTTAAAGTTTTGCTTGGATGATAAATGGGATATCCAGGTCTTTCGCTTGGATGAATTCATTGGACATCTAGGTCTTTTCCCAAATGGGATAAAGTGCTAAGTCATTGATTGCTGGGTATATGTTTGTGCTTTTGACTTCTTATTGCAAAGAAACTACAGATATTTAAATCTGTTGGTAAACATGTTTTGTGCTTAATTGATTCGTAAGTTTGCCATCTAAAGGTTTTGGTGTTAACAGTTCACAGTTGGTTACTACTTAGTCTTCACTGGAGACTAAGGTTTCTAAAGAATGCAAAATTCTACTAAATGTAATGAAGACTGATGGAAAGAAGGGAAGCAACTCTGTATGTAGAAAAGTAGGAGATATGTAAGAAGGGTAAGGAATGGGAATGCATTTTTTGTTGAAGGTAAAAGAAGGTAATTTTGGCCTAAATAAGATGGTTGTTTGGAAAGATGGCATGGGATAAAATCTGAATGCAAAAGAAAGTTGTAGAAGGTTTGTGAAGGCAAATCCTTGGAAAGGAATTTTGGGTGTGGTCAGCATGGACTAAGATTGCAATGAATGGATTTTTAAAGTACAGTGGTGTAAGATATATAAGTCAGCTTTCTCTCTGTTCAAAGGGACAAATGTTTCTTGAATTGTTCATCTGCTCTGGATACGAAAACATAACCAATGGTTTTTTCTCTTTTGTCTGCACAGAAAACAAACTTTCTGTGTTTTGTCTTTTATCAGGTCTTCCATTACTTGGTTAAAACTTCTCAATATTGAAGGAGTTAAGTTTTGCTAACAACTATAGAACCCTACATATTTGCCTTTCAAATTTCTTATTGTCACCTTGGTTAAATAAAAATGGAGTTTTGTAATCTGTAATCCTATTCAGGCGTGTGCTATAATTTTAAGGTTTTCAGGAACTTTACCAAGATTTAAATTGTAAGTGAAGACTCTTTAACTCATTAGGCCTTTTCCTTTGGTATGCTGAGTTACTCCAGAAGCACTGCTAAACAAATGATAAGCCTTAGGTTACATTTGGGTAAATGCCATAACTATTCTAGAGATAATATGCAATTCCTAAAAGTTTTAATGTTTTAATATAAGGTCATCATCACTCGATATTCTGGCTCTCGAAGTGTTACGTGTCACAGAAGTAACCTGATTTCCTTGCCAGCTGTATTGTAAACTCTCATCTCATCAGATCTCTAACCATGTCCATTCTGTGTTCTTGTTATTTATAACTGTTCTTATTCTCTTCTAAAATGAGTTTCATCTTCAAAGAGGTTCCTATAAAGGACTTTTAGGACAGGCACAGGTATTCGACATCTTTCTAGAATCCTAAAACGAAATGGCTAAGAATTTCCAGAACTAAAGCTGCATTCAAACTAAACAAGAATTAGTAACATGGGACTAAATAAACTGAAAGATTATAGTGGTGTGACTCTTGTTTAAAACGTTGCCGGTTCTCTAATGTTTGCTCTTCGCAATTGGGGAAACTTTCTCTTAAGACATCAGTGATATACAGAAATAATAATAAAGAAAATTAAAGCATTTAACTTTTCTCTCTACCTGAACCCTCTGAAATTAAAAAGGTCTCAGTAAGTACTCTCTCTTCCGTGGCAATCAAAATCAGTTGCATAAGGTCAATAAGAATCTGTTCTTGTAATAGGACACCATTGAAAACGTTGGTTATTTTACCAAGGCTTTGACTGGAATGTCATATTTGAGAGAGACATGCATAGACTCAGATATGACCAAACAGCGTTAAGGAACTAAGGCTGACTTTTTGAAACCTGGAGCCATAAAGCCCCTTGGAAATGCTGGCCTGATACCTTGCTTACAGAGTTCCCAGCACCCTCAGCAGGTGAGTAAAGGATGTCACTTCCTGGCAGGTGCAGGAACCTCAGGATATATTGGGGATATTGTGAAGAGGAACCTGCCCAAATTTACGGGTGTAGCGGGCACGTCTGATGGCAAGTGCTTGGCTTGGCTTCTGGCCTGGAGAGGCTACTAAAAGTTCAACCTGGAGATTCCTTATAAATAAAGTTGCAGCAAAGCAGATTCTAAAAGATCTATATGATCAATCACTAGTCTTGCTGAGCTTGTGTAAATAATTATGCCAAGTTTGTTAAAATTGGACTTGTTTTTCAAATAAATTGGTCCCGATTTGGCTATCTCTGGAAAAGAGGGCTATTTTAGAGAGAAAAATTATGTTTAAATAACACACCTTTGTGGATGTTAAATTCTAGATCTGATTGTCCTTAAACGTTTGGTTAACCTAGGCAACTTGAGGTAAACTTCAGAAAAATTACCACAGCATCCCATGTATAGACAATCTCCTTGCTTGTTATTCTGTGGGGATACCAGGACCCATAGATTCCTCCAACAATTGTATAACTCTCACCTTGATCAATTCTATGCGGCTGGGATGATGAAATCGCTCCTTAAAAGCCAGAGCATACCCCACTCCATAGGGTTAACTACGGGCTTGTGGAGATCATGGATGACCCCACTTTCCTCATGATTGGACTGGATGATGACTTGGGGATGCCCTTATCTCTTGGCAAGTCTTCCCCCATTTGCCATTATTAATTGATTCCTTATTAAGATACTAAGGCTAGACCTCAAACAAAGAGGGCTTCTTAATGGTTCCATCCCTCATAGTAATATTTCTCCTACAAGCCACCTCTGTGGATGTACAATTACAAGGAGAGGCTTTAGCCAAGCATGCAGCAGCCCTCCTGGTAAAAGGAGCCTCAAAGCTCACTATGGGACAGTCCCTGACTGGAATGACTTCACATCAGGTCCAAGACCAAAAGCCACCAATGGATGATGGGAAGCCGACTTCTTAAATACCAGGCTGTGCTTATAGATATGCCTAAAATAATACTTGAAACCTGTCAGACTTTAACCCAGCTACCCTTCAGCACACAGTCAAAGCCCTAAATGACTCTTGGAATAGCATTTCTCTATTAAATACTGAAGTAATACAAATACGTGAAGCAGTTTTACAAAACAGAATGGCATTAGATGTTTTAAATTATGCAAGGAGAAACTTGTGCTGGCATAAAGACAATGCTATGTATACAGTCCAGATTACCACAAAATACTTCTGGGTTTCTACCTGACACGAATGCTCAGATTGGTGCTTTAAATGATCTCTTTCCTTTAGTGATTGCTTTAAACTCCTGGACTGGAGGAAAATTATCAAAGGTCAATGATCAAAGGTCTCTTATTCAGACCTCTCTTTCTCGATACAACATTAACCTTGTTTTGTCATTTACGGTCTCTCCTTGCCTAGTGCCAAGACTCCTTCACTGCAGTAACTTCCAGCTAACAGATAATCCCTTCTACTCAAGGAGGTTCATCTAGGCTGTCCCTGTTGGATTCAGCTGCCTCCCCTTTCATACCTCCCCTGTATGTTCCCCAACTGACCGATATTGACCCACAGGTAGGGACATCTCTACGTCCCTATTCAGCAAGAAGACGTTACAGAAGATGAGACCTTCTGCCTTCAACAAACTTAAAGATTTAAGGGTCAAACTTGTTCAGGGGGGAAATGAGGAGGGGGCAGAAGGCTAGCTGAAGACAAAGCGTCGGCCTATACCCTGCAACCTCCCCCCCCACCACTCGTGGGTGGGATATGTGATGTTCCTCCAGGAAGTTCCCAACTGTCTTCATGTTATTGCCTTGCTAGAGGGACAAACAACCTTAACTTGACAGTGGCAAGGCCTCTGGTATCCTGTGAGTCTTCTTTAACATATGAAAGTACTTTCTCAACCTCCCTGTTTCCTTACCTCCCCCAACCCCATAGTATATAATCAGCCTCCCCTCATAACCCGGGGCAGCAGCTCTTTCTGCCCACGGGTCCTGTCCCCGTGCTTTAATACACCACCATTTTGCACCAACAACGTCGCAAGGATTCTTTCTTGGTCATGGGCTCCAGACTCTACCTCACTGAACCTCACCTATATTCCCAAACCCCATCAATACCAGGAACCGGGGCATGCGTGAATTTGCTCGAGCAATGAAACCACATCTGGTACAACAGCTAAAATTGGATTCAATACCCGGTTAAGCTTACAGTGATACACTGTCATTCTTCAAGATCCATCTATCTCCTCTGGAGGCCAAGTAGACAACCAGTACAGGAATATGGTGAAAATCACCAAACCTGCATTTTCCAGGTTTTTGTCGGTGGCATTCATCTCTGCAATCCCTGCTGGAATGAAACACTACTTTAGATTTACTCTATTCCTAGGTAGAACCAGATGTAATGGCTTCCATTCAGCCTTTCCCACCATAATAGCCCTCACTCTACAGGTCAGGAGATCAGTGACAAACTTAGGATCCTCAGGTATACATACTGTGATGATGAATTCCAGACTGGGAAAATAAACACAAGACAGGTTCAGGAGCTCCCTGGGCCTGCTGTTTAATGGAACTGAGCTACAACTCCGTTGATCACTGACCTCAATAAGCCCCTGCTCAGAATGGAGGGCCACAGAGTCACTTTGGGTCTCCTGGATTCCATGGCAATTCAGAACCGGTGTCCAATAGTCCCTAAAAGTTCTGATTATTTCCTTTGTCCCAATGTACAGTCACCAAAGTAAAAGGTCCCTTTGGGAAGACTAGAAGAGAGATTGAGAGTATCAATTTCCGGTAGTGTATGTTGACCTCACAAAAACAAAAGAACCAGCTTTTTTTTTTCTAACCAGCAAAATGACCTCATTCAGGAAAAGCAGAGGTCTTGCAATTCTGGACAAGGAAACTAGGAAACCCTAGGTAAGTGCAGAGAACATGGGAGAGAGTCTTGCTTTTATAGTAGAGAAGGGGGAACTGGGAGGGGATTCTATAGCTTCCCATTGGCTGAGTGTGGTGGATTTCATGGAATGGGCTGTAGTTGGGCAAAGAGAAATTCTTCTTTCCTCCTGCCAGGGCATGTAAACTAAGCTTTTTCCTGTTGGGGAATGTGAGGTATGTTTATGAGACAGTGGTGGTGATGTGGGAAACAAACGCAAAAGGAAACATAGGTAAAATTAAATATCCTTATAACCTGCAGCCCACTGATAAATCCTTGAGGCAGGCTGAGTGTAATGTTCCTCCAGGAAGCTCCCAACTGTCCTAATGTTAATGCCTTGCCAGGAGGAAAAACAAGCTTGGTTTGACAATAGAACAAGGTCTCTGGGCTCCTGTGAGTCTTCTTTAGCGTATGAAAATCCATTTGAAACTACCCTTATCTTTACTTCCCCCAACCCCAAAGTATATAATCAGTGGCTCCTCCCAATCCCAGGGCAGCAGGTCTTCCTGCCCAAGGGTCCTGTTCCTGGGCTTTAATAAAACCACCTTTCTCTTTCTTTCTTTCTTGTTTTTATTTGCACCGAATTTGTCTCAAGAATTCGTTTTGGCCCTCGGCTCTGGACCCCAACAACATACTACTCCAAACCCCTTCAGTGTCATACACAGGGTCACATAACTCCTTGCTTCTTATAAGTGGCCGATGAGGAGCGTCGAATGCACAGATTTTGTGTATCTCTCTAAACAACAATTCGTGGACTATCCGTGCTATTTTTACTACTAGAAATTGAGCCATTAGCTTCTTTAAATGTAATCGTATGAGACCCTCAATTCCAGAAAACTAATGACCAGTTCAAAAAAACCCACCCTTAACATTCAGTTCCTCTAGAAACAGTCTCAGCACCAAAACTTTCATTAGTCACTGTGCTCCGGAGAAATAGCACTAGTAGGATTACATATAGATACACAGGTATCTCTAAGGGGATATTTATTACCGGAGCTGGCTTGTGTCACTACGAGGGTGAGAAATCCCATGAGTTGCTCGCTACAAACTAGGCAACAGGGAACGTCGGGGCCAGACTTCTGTCCACGTGTAAAGGCCTGGTTACATGGGCTTGTGACTCCCCCTCTATGACCAAAGCCTGGCCACGGAAAGTGTTGATGTCTGAAGACAGGAGAAGATAGCCGAAGGTCATGTACTCTGTGCTATAGCAAAAGGACCCCATCTCCTACAATGCTCCCATCTTATGAAGCCAGTGTGAGAGCTGCACTTCACATGGCTAGTAATAGCTATTTTGACCTCAACCACCAAACAGTCTGAGCTTAGTTACTAGCAGTCTACAGTACACTGGAAAATGGCAGCTGCCCAGAATCTGTAGAACTTGCCCCATGCCTACTCATCCTTAGTTCTGTGGAAATTTAAATTTCTTCCTAGATGCTCCTGCTTGAAAGAAGAGAAGCTCTGGTCATGTAGAAAACTGAAGCCCTCCCACAGGGAGAGGAGTTGCTGGCACTCAGCACTCGCTCCTTGCTTAGCAGCCCAGACACAGCTCCTGGAGGCATGAATCGGGCAATTCTTCCTACCTCTACAGTGTCCTTTATTCTTGCTGATGCTTCCTGTGTATCACCAGAGCATCCTCACAACTGGCTTTCACCTGAATCCATTTTGGCCCTATAACAAGCTGGCCAACACTCATCTCCAACAGGAATGGTGGGAAAAAGCGAAATGTTTATACCAGGTTGAAGTCAGCCCTGTGAAGTGGACTGGAACAATCCAGGCATCATCAGGTCCTCATAACCCACAACTGTCCAGGCATCTGATGGTGGGAATTGGAACATTTGCAATTTAGGTGCTCACAGAAAGTGTAAATTCAGAAATCACCACGTCCCAACATTTGAGCACTTCTTGAGTGCTCCGCATGCACACCAAAAGTGCAGGGGGGGGGAGGGGGTAAAAGAGACAAAGCAAGTAAAATTTGGTAATGATGGTCTCCTTGCTGACTAGGATTTTAAAAGATGAAAAAATAAATAAATAAAACATTGAGGATTATGACGACTCTCACTCTTAAAACGTTTTTTGAAGAATCACATTTCCTAATCTATCTTCTTTTTAGGGAGACAGAGACAGAGAGACTGAGAGACCTCCCTTGGTATACTCAAGGTATTTCCTTCAAAGAAGCCCAACTAGATGGAACACATAGGAGTCACTTAAGTTCAACAGGATAGCCTAATTTATTTAGAAAAAGATACTTTCTGAGTAGGGTGCCCTTCCTGTCCTCTCTTCCATATGCACCTCCCCCACAAAACTGCTAAGTTATATAGAAGTAATCAAACTGGAAACCTGCGCACAGCTTACTGTCTACATTAACAAGAGTTCATATTCCCCTGGTTTCATCAACCAGTCGTGACCCCTGTATGGAAGCACACACGAGGGTTGTGTCTTTCCACAATGTCAGCTTTGTTCAACCATGGAACAAAGTAAATCACCATTATAAAGCAGGTTCAGGATTCCAAACTCCATGACAATTCACCATGTGATTACACTTGGCTTCTCAAACAGCACACAGAGTAGGACATGAGACAAACCACACAAGCAACAAGATAACACAAGGGTGTAGGAAGGTAATGAACCAAAGGGGAAGTCAGTCTGTGGGCATGCAGATGAAACAAGCCTCGATCCTGTCTGGTCCGGTCCGGTCCGTTCTGGTCCGCGTCATCTCTGGCCATTGCTGCTGATTCTGTTCAAGCAGTGAAGGACCTCAGTTCTGTTCAGAGAGCAATCGGGCACAGCTATCGGAGGCAGGTGCCTTCCCTGAGTGGTCAGACATAGAGGGGTCATGTCTAAAGAGTCTCGCAGTTTGCTACAAAATCCTTCCCCTCTTTAAAGGAATTTAGTCAGGATTCAAAGGTCTGCCCCTGCAGAACTCCTCTGGTTCTGCTTGTTATCATTTCTGGGGTGTCGGCTGATGTTCGTCCCGGTGATACGTCCTAGCAGCGGGACCTTTCCCTACTTTGGTCATTGCTTGACACAGGCTCCTGTTTGACATGAGAGGCTCCATTTTGCTCTCTACATCAACTTACTAATCCAGCAAGGCCTTGCCTAAGAACAGAAGAGTCACAAATAACTTTCTTCTTCATTCTAGGAACTACCTCAAAAACCCATTAACTCATCAATGAAAAGTGTGAAAAGACATTTTTCTTTTTTTAAAAAGATTTTATTTATTTATTTGACAGAGAGAGTGAGACAGCCAGCGAGAGAGGGAACACAAGCAGGGGGAGTGGGAGAGGAAGAAACAGGCTCCCCCAGCGGAGCAGGGAGCCCGATGCGGGACTCGATCCCAGGACCTTGGGATCAGGCCCTGAGCCGAAGGCAGATGCTTAACAGCTGAGCCACCTAGGC
>NW_024426231.1:0-1403 GCF_017311325.1 Ursus maritimus | reverse complement strand
ATGTCCAGTTCCTGGGATCGAGCCCCATGTTGGGCTCCCAGTAGTGGGGAGTCTGCTTCTCCTTCTCGCTCTGCCGCTCCCCCTGCTTGTGCTCTCTCGCTCTCAAATAAAAATCTTTAGGAAAAACATTCTTCCCTTGTTGTGTCCTCAAAACCTAAACCATGCTATCACGATTCTCACCCAATCTTAATCACACCCTCCTGCAACATTGAATGATCTGCTGTATACCAGACTTCAAAATCTGAAGAAATAGCTCTCCTGCCCTGCCACCTGCAAGACTCTATTAAGGCTTTGTCCAGGTAATGCTCTTCCTTTATGGGATAAAGACAGCTTTGCTTGGAAGTGGCCTGGCTCTTATTTGGGAAGTAGAGAATTTGAGAGCTCTGACCTGTGGAATTCCTTTCAGATCTTCTTTACTGTCCCCCCTTTCCAGAGGTTCCTATCCTGTGTGACCACCCCCCTTGGATGTCCCCAACCTGTGGAATTCCTTAGGGATATTACTGAAAGGTGGCCATGCTTCCTTTCTAATCACTGGAGCAGGTCCTGACTACAAATTCCGGGATGCTTACCGAGTCCAGATGAGTTCCCAGGAGAGTTGGTCCACTTCTCCTTGGAGCCAGCCAGGGCAAGACTGCCTGGAAGGTTGGATATCCAGGGTGAAGGAGGACCCAGAATACTGTTGGGGGGCATGCTGCCTTGGTTCGATCCCAAGTTCCTCCCTACTCCGGTGCAGTCAAGCCATCAGCTGGTGGCTCAAGGGGCCAGAACAGTTGGAATCTCGCAGGGCCTCCAGAAATGTTGCAGTAAAATAAGAATCAGAGCAGTGAGAGACCAAGTAGCACTCGGAGAAGTAGGAGAACACAGATTTATTTTACGCCGGCAGTCCCAGATGAGCTCGAGCTCGAAATTCTGGGCCCTGGGCAACGGGGTTACAGTGCTTTTACAGGGGATTGCAGGCAGTCAGGTTCCAAGGACTAAGCTGATTGCTGGTAGGTGGGTTTAAACTGGGGGAGTGGGGGCTACTGCAGGCTGGAACAATAGTGCAGGGTGTCTGTGGCCTTAAGCCTGTTTACAAAAGCAGAAGGGTCTGAAGTATCTCTAGCTTATTGTTAATAACTTTCCATCTTCTGGGGCTTCCTGGCCTGGGCATGCTCTGGTCAATTTTCCTCTTCACTACTACTGAGAAGAAGTTTTTCTTTAAAGATGTATTTATACATTTGAGAGAGAGAGAGAGAGAGGGAGGGAAGGAGGGAGGGAGGGAACAGAGGCAGAGGGACAGAATCTTTCAAGCTGACTCCACATGGAGCACAGAGCCCAACTCGGGGTCCACCCCATGACCAAGGCATTATGACCTGAGCTGAGACCAAGAGTCAGCTGCTTAAGTGACTGAGCCACCCAGGCAC
>NW_024426230.1:24880173-24883053 GCF_017311325.1 Ursus maritimus | reverse complement strand
TGTCAATTAGGTCACATTTGTTACCAATGTTTTGTCTGCTTTTTCTATCAGATATTGAGAAAGGTATATTAAAATCTTCAAACAATGCTGCTCTATTCAACATTGCATTGGAGAATCTACCCAGTGTTGTAAGGCAAGAGAAACAGAAAGTATAAGAATTGAGGGGATAATTGTGACTATTCACAGATAATAGGATGGTGTACATAGAAAATCCAAAATATTCTGTAAATGCCCTATTAGAGTTAAAAATGGAATTTAGAAATTTGAGATGGATTGTAGCTTCACATTGGACAGTTTCTGGAAGAAAATGTAGAACATGTCAATCTTGGGGTAGGACACAGGGTGCACTAACCATTTAAAAGAATTCAGTGGGACTTCATAAAAATGGGACATTTCTCCTTATCTTATGACCATTAAGAAAATGAAAAGGTGAACCGCAGGCAGGGAAGTAAAGATTTGCAATACACACGCTAACAAAGACTTGTCAATAAAGAATTCCTACTCATCGACCATAAAAAGACAGTCTATTTAAAAACAAATACTTCACAAAAGATTTTCTGATGGCCAATAAGAACAGGAAATGGTGCTCAACAGGAGCTTCCAGGCCTTTTCTAAGACAAAAACATACACACAAACCAGTATTCCCTATATAGATGACATCCTTATTACTGAGGACAATTTGGAGAACAGACGAGCATCCAAGTAAAGTGATGAAATTTCTTACACTCAGAGGATGGACAATTGACCTAAGTTAGGGCTGAGGACCTCAAACTACAGTACAATTTCTAGGCATAATTTCATCCTCTGAAGGCAGACAACTATCAGACCACATCATATACCACATAGATTGCTTACCAACCCCTACCATAAAGGAAGATCAGAAACAGATAGGACTGGTAGGAAAGAGCAGAAATCACATGTGGGGATTATCCTGAAACACACTGATCACATAACTAGTGTAAGGAAGTGTCGGAAACTGACATGGACAGAGACCCACGAGGTACTTCTTTGGGAAATGGTGTCTGAAATCGTCACATTGGTACCAGCTAATGAGGGCTCACAGCATACCCTAGGGTTTGCTCACAAGGGTTTGCAACACCATCGCTGAGGACTGAAACTCTTCAAGACCTCAAAGCTTACCTGATTGACTATTGGACTAAGAAATTCCCATGTTCTGAGAACAGATACCAACTAATTGAAAGGTTCACCTGGCCTCTCTCAGAGGCCCTACAAGAAGCTGAACCATTCACTGAAAATCAATTACACACACACACACACAACCTGTCATTTGTCTACTTCGCCAATTACTTAAACATTCAGGATTCTTCCTACTGTTTATTTTTTCAGATTGATATTTGTACTCACATGAAATGTCATCATTTCTAATTAACACTGATTCAAAATAGAGATGCATTGACACGATATTCACAAAATGGAACTTCACTGTTGTAATTTTCAATATAGTGTTTTTTAAAGTTCATACATATTTTAGGTTTTTGGTAACTCATACAGGAGAAAATCAGCATTGAAAAACTCTAAATACTGACAATGAGTTTTAAGCCTAGAGAACAAAAATTGTCCAATTTCACAGATAATAAGGAACCAAAGGGAAAGCATGGAAGTTGTAGTCTAATAATTTTACACATATGCATCCTCTATTATTCTACTACTGAGGGGCATGTTTATTACCACTATACATGCATAAATTATCTTCCACATGCACCTGCACAGGTATAATGAATTACTACAGTAGAATAAAATATCTGGAAACTACTTGGCGGCATCTGTAATGAGCAATTAGGTTTTGTTCTTATGTTTGATTAACTTTCACTGTCTGTCCCTTTAGACAATGGACCATAAACAGAAGGGGGAATGAACCATGAGAGACTATTGACTCTGGGAAATAAACTGAGGACTTCAGAGGGGAGGGGGTGGGGGATTGGGATAGGCTGGTGATGAGTATTAAGGAGGGCACATATTGCATGGAGCACTGGGTGTTATACCCAAATAATGACTCATGGAACACTACATCAAAAACTAAGGATGTACTGTATGGGGACTAACATAACATAATAAAAAATTATTATTAGAAAAAAATAAAAAATAAAGTTTTAAAAAAAACCAATACAGCTTTTCCATTTCAAGAACAATCACAATTGAGAAGACACTAACTTCCAATTCCTAAAGCAACACACGGACTGAGTTCCATTTCACTCCCCTTTATTCACATTCTCTGTGGGCTCTAAGCTATTTCCCTACCTCCTTTCCCGCTGAGCAGGGAGCCCAATGCCGGGCTTGATCCCAGAATCCTGGGATCATTATCTGAGCTGAAGGCAGATGCTTAACTGGATGAGCCACCCAGAAGCCCCACCCATGTTTCTCTTAAGCAAAAGGACACTTTCTCATGATGACTTCACATGACTTCACATGGTACCAGAGATCTGCACTTTGCCTCCAGGAGGTTGGAGATGAAGGCAATTGCAAACTCTCATGGTGGTTTCCCAGATACAATGACCTGCCTGGTGACAGTGAGCCCCTTATGAGCCCACGAGCGGGGGCTGTGACCTCAGCTGTGGCTGGGCTGGCACAGAGAACCAAATCCATTTCCCTGGCTGATGTCTCTGGGGAACAGATGCCCCACACTGTGAATGAGTCCCTGCCACAGAGCTGTCCAGAGATGGCCATCCTCAGGGAGAATGAGGATCAAGGACAAGCCAGAGGAGACCTCATCTGTCTCTTTTATCTTTTCATATTGTGGACAGTGGACAACTAGCTGCCTACAAGTCCCCAGCTAACTTAGTCTCAGCTGTGAACGACCCAGAGGTTTTACAGAACACTTAAGATTTTGTCCTCACAAGTGCACAAATATTTACATATAGA
>NW_024426230.1:24873863-24877092 GCF_017311325.1 Ursus maritimus | reverse complement strand
GGACCCTGACCCTGACTACCTAACTGTCCAACTAACTCCTAACTTTCCCCCTCTGAAGAAGTGACCCTAACTGCCGGTAGGGAAAGGGGGTGATGACTGGTCTAACCGATTCCTGCTGGTTGGGGGCCTTGTTGAAGAATGGCAGTCAGGGTTTCATCCACAGAGGTCTGTCCAAATGTGCTCGGTAGAAGTCGGTAGGGGCTGTCTCCATTTGTGGCTGCATAGACAGGACCATCTGTAGCCTGATGGACTCTAAACGAGAAGAGACAAATCAGATAAGGGCATTTAGAATACAAAGTGTGGAAAGGAATAGAAGGGAGATGACTAATAGTGGGGCTCTTACACCAACAACACAAGTCAGGTGGTCTCTCATTTGGATTCCTCAGAACCTAGTGGCCCAAATAGACGACCTCTCCTCTTTGTGCATGTCTCTCAGGGCACAGCTGTGAGAGAAGGCATAAATAAATACAGTTAGACATGTGGTAGCAGAATAATGGTCTCCCAAAGTGTGCACATCCTAACCCCCAAATTCAGTGGCTGTGACCTCACATGGTACAAGGGACTCTAAACATAACAGTAGAGAGGGAGGCAAGATGGTGGAAGAGTAGGGGACCTCGTTTCATCTGGTCACTTGAATTTAGCTTGATATCTATCAAATCATTCTGAATACCCACAAAATCAGCCTGAGAGGTAAGAAAATATGTCTGGATCTCTACAAGCAGAAAAGCGACTGGTTTTTTGCAAGGTAGGATGTGCAGAGGCATGAATCTGTGGGGAGATATTGGAAGATAAACAGAAGGGGGAGGGAGTCTCCATCAGCTGGCTACCAAAAAGTGATATAACAATAGAGAGCAAATGAAAACCCTTAGAAATCTGCTCCGGTGAGAAATATCCCTTCCTGAAAGGGGCTCAGGGGATGAAAAGGGCAGAATTCTAGGTGGGTCATTGTGGTCTCAGGATCCCAGGAGATACAGAAAGAACAGGGGTACCTGAACCAATACAGTGCCCAAGAAGTGGAGCAAAGAAACTGGTTGTGGTCAGTAAGCCCAGAAGGGACTCTCAGCTCTGGTCACCATAAACCGCAAGATGGGCTAGTATGGAGACTGCTCTCTGCCTGACCACCCTGTAAAGGACTGGAACTTGCGGGCTGTTTACCGTCCTCTGGGAGGGGCAAAAAGTCTTCGGAGCAGGGTGAGCACAGGAGCCCACAACCACTCACAGTCCCAAAGACACAAAGTGCAGTGATGGTCACGGGTCCCTGGGACTCCCCTGGGGAAAGACTGCAGTAGACACAAACCACGGGAGTCTGAGAACTTTGGTGCACACAGAAGTGGAGACCCTTTCACCTGGAGGGTTTATTGAAGAGGAGGGACCAGGATCTTGCGGCTCTGGGCCAGAGATTCAGGCACAGCCGTTTTTTTTTTTTTTTTATGACCCTCAGAATGGTGGAAAGCTTCCAGGGAACAAAAGCCACATAGACGACCAGCTCACCTTGAGCCCATCCCCCTGACAAGGGGTGGGGCAACTCCGCTGAGGCACAGCAGGCCCCTCCCCCAGAAGGTGGCCTGGATGAAACAAAACAATCATGACCTGATTTAAAAATGGACAAAGGGGAGAGGAGTTAAGATGGCGGAGGAGTAGGGGACCCCTTTTTCAGCTGGTCCCCTGAGTCGAGCTGGATAGGTACCAGACCATCCTGAACACTCACAGAATCAGCCTGAGATGCAGGAAGATACATCTGGATCTCTAAAATTGAACATCTCCAGCGATTAGTATTGAGGTACAAAGGGGGGAACCATGAAGCCACGCACAGATATCGGAAGATAAACAGAAAGGGGAGGTGGCTGCCGCGTTCAGGCGCCGGGAAGCGGTAACCACCTGCACTGGGGACTGGCACCCACGAGAGAGCAGACTGAGACTGTGAGCTGGGGAACGCGTGACCAGTCTGAAAACCGGAGCTCCGGAGTGCGTGCGAACCACACTGAGATGGAGCTCCGGAGCTCACGGGGGGCGGCTGGTGGTGTTAGAAACGCAAAGGACGGAGACACACCAGCCCTGGAAGTGAGGGCAGGGATGCCGGGTGTGGGACGCACATCCTGGGACACTGCAGGGTTGAGCAGCACCAACAGAAACAGAGTTAAAGTGGCCAGAAAGATAGTGGAGAGCGAGTCCGCGATCCTCTTACTTGAGACAGAGGCTGAGATTCGGGCACTGCTGTTTGACCTCAGAAGAGGCACAGCAAAACCACCAGGGAAACCTGCCAGAGAACAAAAGCCTGGAACCAGTCACAGTGTGCCCATCCCCTATCTTCCCCGCAGGGGAGGCGGAGAATCTACCCAAACAGTTGCCGCTCGAGTATCGGGCGCGCGCAGGCCCCTCCCCCAGAAGGCAGGCTGAAAAATTCAAGAAGCCCACATCCCTAAGGTCCCTATAAAACAAGGGCACACAGCCTGGGTCCTGGTCAATAATTTGGGCTCTGGGCAACCCCGTAACCTCTCCTCATCAGAATGACAAGAAGGAGAAATCCCCCCCAGCAAAGAAAAGACAATGAGTCTGTGGCCTCTGCAACAGAACTAATGGATATAGATATAACCAAATTATCAGAATGGAGTTCAGAGTAACAATGGTCAAGACGATGTGTAGGCTTGAAAAAAATATTAACGAAAATGTTAATGAGAATATAGAATCTCTAAGGGCGGAAATGAGAGCGAATCTGGCAAAAATTAAAAATTCTATGAATCAGGGGCACCTGGGTAGCACAGTCGTTAAGCGTCTGCCTTCGGCTCAGGGCGTGATCCCGGCGTTCCGGGATCGAGTCCCACATCGGGCTCCTCTGCTATGAGCCTGCTTCTTCCTCTCCCACTCCCCCTGCTGTGTTCCCTCTCTCGCTGGCTGTCTCTCTGTCACATAAATAAATAAAATCTTAAAAAAAAAATTCTATGAATCAAATGCAGTCAAAACTAGATGTTCTGACGGCCAGGGTGAATGAGGGAGAAGAACGTATTGGCAAATTGGAGGATGGGTTAGTAGAAAAGAAAGCTAACACAGAAACTGGGCTCAAAAAAATCCAATCTCAAGAATGTAGGTTACGGGAGATTACTGACTTAATGAAATGTTCCAATGTCAGAATCATTGGCATCCCCGAGGGAGTGTAGAAAAACAGAGGTCTAGAAGAGATATTTGAACAAATTGTAGCTGACAACTTCCCTAATCTAGCAAGGGAAACAAG